>NC_089680.1:37864200-38164614 GCF_037042795.1 Molothrus aeneus
ATGTCTCTGGCTTATCTCTTAAAGCAATCTTTCAGTGCTATTGGCATTATGGAAGAGTTTCAATACTCACAAACTGAGCTTGATTATGCATCACCACCATTTTGTTTGCTAAATTTTGACTACGAAGCACTTGTTGTGCCATGGTGGTAAGGCACTCTGTCACTTTTGATTTTTGGCAGAATTTGATTGGTTATATAGCTGAGTGATAAATTGAGAACAAAAGTATTTTTAGCCAATTAACCTTCTCCGAAAACAACTCTTAAAAGGAATTATTTTGACAGACTTATGCTGGAAAACTTGTAAATACAACAGGTATTCTGCTAAAGGGAGCAGAAATAATAGGAAACAGATAGGAAAGTACATGAATGTGAGTTTGGAAATGGCAAAGGACAAAAAGAGCAAAAGGAGATAAAAGAAAGGAAAATCTCTTAACAAATGGTAAAGAATGGTAAATAAATGGTAGGGTAGTTGGAGAAGATAGATCAGTAAGACCATAAATCTAAAATACAAAGTAGATCCTCAAAGGCAGTGAAACATATGGGGCAAAGATCTTTACCCATCTTTTTGTACCATATATGAAGTGACCACATGAATTGGCTAATACAAATCATTACTATTTCTATTTATTTGACTTTTTTTAGTAAAGTTTCTTAGGTACTTTTTCATTCTAGACATTTTTTAGTCTTGTAGTTGATGGAAGCTATACTCTCTCTCTCTCTCTCTCTCTCTATATATATATATATATATATACACACACATATATATATATAGTATATTGTCTCAGCAATTAGAAATTATTACCAAAAGCCAACATTCTCCTTTGTACTCTTTTGTTCTGTTGTTTATGTGCTATACAATTTCATGTAAAAAACCCTACATTACTTTCTGCATCTCTTAGTTGCTCGTTTACAAACTGGTATTTTCAATTTTGTTGCTGCTTTTTCAGTTTTTCTTATTCTGAGGTCTTCATTCCTTCATCATACAAAGTTGTTACTCTTTCTCACAAAGCATTCATTTTGGTGACATTATCAGTAAAGTGCTCAGGACTGAATATATTTTACCATGTCTACATTGCTCTGAATAGCATTAGCCAATTTAACACTAAGTCAGCAGTCAGTGAGGAGCTATCTAATACTAACTTAGCTTCAGTGTTAGTCATGCGAATGTACCTCCCTGTGAATTCCACAGTCCTTACTTGTAGCAACAGGCTCAAGCCTTTTGTGTTTTCTAACAGTTCAAGTAGAAAACTTGAAGCTGTCAACTCCTATTCAATTACCTATCTATCAGTGATGATAGCTCTCTTCCTGGCAATCAAGTGGTATCTCACTGTATTGATTTCAGTGGCATAGTGTAGAACATTAGGTATAGCATGGAAAAATACAAAAAGGACTGGTCAGCAGCTTGCCTGTAGCATATTTCCCCTCTGTAAGGTACATATACACTGTTTCTTAAATATGTCTCTACCATCCTTTATTGAGAAGTCACAAGCTGTAGTATCAGAACCACAGCTTAACTCATACACACTCTTTGTGTTTAGAGTATTCCACTCAGACCAGCTCTCACACAGACAAATTTTAGCCTTAGTCTGGAGTGGCTACAGCTAAATGGAGCAACCACAGTGTGCTGCACAGATTTAGGCACCCCTATGCTGTGCCAGCTACGCTCTGCAGTTGAGGACCAAGAACAGGAGCTCTATTTGTGATTCTACACCTTGTATGCCAGTCATCATACAACCTGAAAAGGCACGTCCATGGTGCTGCTCTGCACCAACTAGAATCTTGTTACAGCCTGCCCAAAACTCAAGGAAAGGCCTAGATAACTATGGCCTGTGCTAATCTGCCTGACTAGAACTGTTCCCTTACTCACTGGAAAGGACAGAAGCACCACCCATGTGTTTTTCAAGAGGTCGATATCAGAAAGGAATCCACAATTACATTGATGTAAGACAGACTGGCTTCCCATAACAGAGCAGACGGAACAGCAGCCTTGGTTTCAGAATGTCTTTTTCTATTGCTAGCATGCCTTTTGTCAGCCCAAATAATTACACCCAGCTCAGCTGTTCTTCACACATAACTTTATTCTGTGCATAGAGTTCATTACTTTGGCAAAAACGTACTGACTTATATTTTCTGGCATATCTTTTATTGGCTAAACTGCTTATGAAAGCCTTTGTGGCCAAGTAGGAAACATAATTCCAGTCAATCTGAGATGTCATTTTCTTTTTAATCATCTTCTGCTACTCTTAGTTGGGTCTTCTTACTCACTGCCCAAGAGTTCTGCCTTAAGAACACATCCACATTCTCATCTGTGTGTGCAGAATTACTCCAAAAGCATTTTAGCTCCAGCAGCTGCCAAAGGCATACTAAATTCAAGGGTGGCTCTCTCCTGTGCTGTAAGAGACTGCAGCATAAGATCTTCACCTCACCTTAGTTCTGAACAAGCATTTCTTCTCAGTGAACTGCATTGCTCATTCTGACTTAACCATTTTCCATGTTTGATCAATCTAATCCTTTACAGTATTTTTATCTTCACTGAAATTTAATATTTGTTTTCCTTTTTCTGATCTCACCTTTGGTCTTGTTCCTCCAGTGAAGACCAGACCACTTTTTTCTGATTATCCTACCCACTATCTTTTCATAAAAAACACCCCCTAGCAACATGTTCCATCAGTTAAAGCTTCCAGTCTAGGTCTAAAATGTCATTAGCTCTAATTTCCACTGCAGAAAAGCAAGCAGATTGCTAGGTACACTTCTCCATGAGATGTGCCATTAATTTAAAGTGGGCTACAACCATTCTTTTTTCTATTCTATATGCCAGGCTGTATTTTCATGGTGTTATTACTCTTATTCCTGAGAATCAGAATGAAAGAACTAGGTCAAGCCCTCTTCAGCAATTCAAAGCTTTCCTATCACACGCGGAGGAGAGAGTTATCCCCATTCCTAGCTTCTTCCAATGACTACAAGATTCTCCTGAAGTTCTGAAGTCCTGATGAAGCTCTACAGACCCTGGCTGAATTTTGCAAGGTCTTGTCCAGAGTCTCAGGTTTTATGCCCTTTTACTGGGCATAGCAATGCTAAGGAATGAGGTCAGTCCTGTTGCAATATTCATCACTCACTCTCTTGTAAAGAGACGCCATCAAGCACCCAGCCGTACATACAAGGTTGCCATAATGACTGCTTGTGGCTCAGTGAACTTTACTTGTTTGTCACACAAATTACAAACACCTGCCTGCTCTCAAAAAAAAAAAAAAAAAAAAAAAAAAAAAAAAAAAAAAACCAATATGCTCCCATCTCCCTCAAGAGGAAGTAGTGAATTACAAAGCCCATTTTTTGCTGCCACTGAGCTACTTATGTTTGGTAAGTTAAAAGGCTGTGAAGTGCTGTAACTGTCACTAAATAATTTCCAAAAGTTACATCAGCCTTTTTTTTTCCTTGCTGCTGTCTCCTCCCTACCTCTTCAGAGGACATCGCCATGACTTTTTGACCTACAAGTCTGTGGCTTCAATGCAACAGTCTGCAACTGTTCTGACCACTCAGGGCAAAGGGGGAAAAAGTTAAGTGACTCTTCTTCATGTTTAAGAATGTTAGACATTGGAGATTATAAATTCAAGCTCAGGAGAAGTGACACAAGCTGAGACAGCATTATCACTTTGGCAAGAGGCTCAGATGTTTTACTGAACTTCCCAGGCAAACAGTTCTACACAGTGATTCACTCATCTCACAGAAAATATCTGGGCATGGGTCAGAACGTTGCCATTAAAGGGTTTTCTTGTTCAGCTTCTCCCTTACTGAGAGAATCTTTCCCAACATCTCTGTTCTGAGAGTCATGCATTACCAAAAAAAATCCCATGTGTAGACAGAGTGAGGAATCTTTTCACACCCCTGATGCTCCTTATACTAAGATAATAATACATTCCAAAAAGATTTTTTCTCTCTGTGGCTCACCTATTGTAAGATTCAGTGGATTATGCAGACTGCAAAGTTTTTCACAACTTGTTACAAAACCACTGAAAATATCCATAGTGTGGTACAAGATGGTTCCTCAGCAATCTCTAACAGCTTGTCCAAAAATATCTCTGCTCCCACAGTTGAACAGCTATCAACCTTTGCCAACAGCTACATGTTTTTCAAGTGTCAGTGCCCATCTCTACACTTCCAGGCTGCCTCCTTCTTTCTGGGACTGAGAAAGCAGAGGATGTGCAGGCATGCTTCATCAACTGATATCCTAACTGTGTATCATGAGAGCTTGGAAATATCCCACATAGCTCTGATGTGAGCACTATGCTGGAATATAAATTGCAGTGTGAATAAGAAGAGGGTAATTGATAACAAAGACTTTCCAATTCCTGACAACTAGCTTTCTTTTATTCTTGCCTCATATATTTAGGGAATATATGACCAAACATTTAACTAAATATATAAAATAAACATTTCATATAATTCTTTATTCAATGTGCAGATTAAAATACTTGCTGGCAGGAACATTTTTAATATGTGGTCAGAATTTTTAATTTCCCTCAGAATTTGGAAGTTTAAATAACTGGTTTTTATATTACCTATATACCAGTATTATACTACATACACAGTACAGTATAAAGCCATATAGCACTAGGGAAGACTATGAAACAGTAAATCAAACTAGAAAGGAAACAGGAAATCAGCCATGTGCAGAAAAGCCACTTCACAACACGCTTGAACGGCTTTTCTTCTTTACCAGGGATCCCAAATGTCCTGAATCTATCCAGTGGCAGCTGTAATGCTATTAACTTTTTACCTGCTTGTACCAGAAAATGGTGTCTAAGAACAATCAGATTTTTAGCAACTAAATTGTTAATGAGTAAATGGTATTTTGTGTCAATACGGAAAAGTTAGGTACTGTTGCAAGCAAATTATTTTGTTTCTTGACACACAGATATGTGTACATAGTTTTACACTGAGTACATAGATAGTCTGTGAAATACATAATCTCTTGCTTATTTGAAGAGTTACAATGCATGTCATATGTAAGTGAAGCCTGTCACAGGACTGGTTTTGAAGGGAGATGGAAGGCTGTTCTACAAGTTCTGGCAAGATACCAGGAATCGCTTCAGGCTATAGGATTTCAGAATAAGAATGTCATAAGAGGCTTTCTGTTGGCTGGGGGAGGGAGGAGAGTGAAGAGTCTACTTCTGGAATGTCTACTTAGCAGCAGAACTCAAGTGATCATACAAGAGACAGAAGACATGCTAAAACAAGAGGAAAAACATTATTTTTCCAGTCCTTCTGGTTAGAGCCTGGTCCCACCTAAAGTTTTGTTGCCAAAAATTTATTTTTTGAGGATGCTGAAACAGGCAAATCCATACACACTGAAATCCACCAATTATACAATCAAACTGTACTTGTACAGTCCCAAACTGTAACCCAGAATCGATGTAGACACAAAGATAAAAACCATTATTTGGTGAGAAAGCAAAAGTGACCAACTGTTATGCTTTTGTCATACTGAAAAAACTGTGAAACTTATTCTGCAGATGTCATTTGTCCTGATACTTTAGGAAGGGCTTGAACAGCAAAATTCCTGTAGGAGAAAATGGAAAGGACTGAGTTTATTGAGTGCAGACACCACCAATGGGAGAAAACAGCAGTACCTAGACAGCATCAGCTGCAAGCAGGGACATAAAGTAATGAATTTTATCTGCAGCCTAGATAAATAGCCTATCAGAAATTATGTAAATACAGACAACTTTGTTAGGAAAGCAGAACAACTAAATGGCTGTTTAAAAGTGTCCATCCAGTTTTACTCTGTTACATAGAAAAAAATACAGCATTTTCAGAATTAGCAACAACATTTTTGTTGGATATTAAGCCATCTGAGACAGTACACCAAGCATAATCAGAGACTGGTACTAAATCCATGAGAAAAAGACTATGTTCCACTGTCTTTCTCCAAAATTCCAAATCTTGTCTTATTAGCAGCTCATGTCAGTTCCTGAAACAGGGTATTGAACTAGATGTCTTTTTTATCTAGCCAATCTGCCCACTCATCTAATGATATAACTAGTAGTGTAATATACCTGATATCCTATTTGAGCCCAAATATAACTTAAGAACTAAGGGGGCAAAACCCTAAAGCATTCAGCAGGAAGAAACTCGGGCACGCATCAGTGATGTCTCGTACTTTCCTCATTAGGAACAGCCTCTTTTGACACTCCCAGCACCAAGTTTATGGCGTGGCAGTGTTCTTTCTTACTGATGAGCTAGAAAAAAAAATTAATCTGGAATGAAGAAAGCACCTTAGAGCACACTATTCTGATTTACACAAGTAATTTTTCAGAGTTACTGAATGAAGAAATGTCCAAGGATAAGGTGGGTCATGATCACATTAACGATCTATATTGAGGACCATTCCTCAGCAATCTTTCAAAAACACCTTTCTCAGGGACTGGAATCCTGACCGATTTGCAGGGACTGAAACATCGAGACTGCTCTGGATCGCAGCGTTTTGCTCGCACGGCAGCTGTTGACAAGAGCATTCTCCAGCCGCCCGTACTCCCAGGGAAGTCTTGCGAAACGCCGGGAAGGCCGCTGGCTCCTCAGGCCTGCTCAGGACAACACCCCCGCCGCGCAGGCCCGGCCAGACAAGGGCCGGGAGAAGCTTCCAGAGGCCTGGCCGGCTGCGGCCCGGGTAGGGTCCGGCCGTTCATCGGCCGGGCGTCCCGCGGCTGCCGCCCAGAGCTGGCACACACCATGATGGGCCGGGCCAGCCCTGCGGGAGGCGCCGGGCGCGGAGGGGCCGGAGCGCCGCGGGGGAGGGGCCCCGCCGCCCTCAGGGCCCCGCCGCCGCCGCGCCCGCCCCCCTCGCGCGCCCCCCTCGCGCGCCCCCCTCGCGCGCCCCCCTCGCGCGCCCCCCTCGCGCGCCCCCCTCGCGCGCCCCCCTCGCGCGCCCCCCTCGCCCCCGGGATCCTGGCACCGGCCGCCGCGTTACGGGAAGCCACGCCCCTTCACGTGGCCCCGCCCCTGGGATGACGTCACTGGTGCCACGGACCAATGGGGGCGTGGGTGGAGGAGGAGGGAAGGGCGCGCGGGGGCTGGGGCGGGGCGGGAGCGTGACCGGGCGCGGGGCCGCGCGTGCGGGACGGCGGTGCGATGGCGCGAGGTGGCTGTGCCGCTATTTAGGGGCAGGGGCCGCGTAGCGCGGGCGGCCGTGCCGGGTAAGAGTCGGGGTGTGCGGCCGTGTGCGGGGCTCCCCTTCCCCTCCACCTCCTCTGCGTCCTCCCCCTGAGGGACGTCTGCCGGCGGGGGCCGTGCTCGTCCGTCCTTTTCCTCCGGGCCGTGCGCCCCGGGTGGGGGCAGTGGGACGTTCGTTCAGGGCTGACTGGGGGACGGGACGGGCCGGGCCGGGTCGGGTCGGGCGGGCGGGCAAACGGCAGTCTTGCGCCACTCGGCTCCCGGGCCGATCTCCAGCCGTGCCCCGCGGCGGTGTCTCGTCTCGTCCAGCCTCCCCTCGCCGGCGCCGGCGGAGCTGCCCGGCCGTGACGCTCAGAGCGCAACATGGCCTCGCCCGGGGCCGCGGCTGCGGGGCCTGGGGGTGCCGAGCCCTGCGCGGGGCCGCTCCGCCGGGCCCCATCCGCAGCCCTGCCCCCGGCGTGGCGGGGACGGTCAGGCTGAAGGTTATCTGCGCCTTCCCCAGAGCGGCGGTGGCTAGTGCCGGCCGGCCGAGTTGGCAAAGGTGTCGCGACCCTCGCGGGACTCGCGTCTTTCGGCTTTTTCGATTGTCACATAAGCGTGGCTGTGGCACCGGCACCCATTTCCTTGATGAAGAGATTTGCGTTTTATTGCCGTCGCCTTAAGTGGTTTGCTCTTGTTGCCTGTAGATGGTAGAAAACTACTGCCCTGAAAGATACGCACACTTTGTCTTAATGCTGGTCCAAGTAGTGGAGGGGATTCCCTGAGGAATTGGGGAGGAGTGGGTGCAGTGGCCGTCTGGTTACTTCCCATGTGGTCCTGGGCGCCAGTCATCCCTGTAGTGGGGCTCTGATGCTTTCCCTAAGAAAAAATCGGCATTATTATTTTCATCTCTCGGATGATGAAACTGAGGCACAAAGGAAAGCAGGCTGCCAAGTGTTTTGGCAGGATTGAGGGGAATAATTCCCAGTCTCAGTTTTCATGCTTGTTTTAGGCTGACCAGGGGTTTGCCAGCTGGTGGCTGCTTGTTACTGCTGAGGCATTCTGAAGGCATAGTTCTACACGTACTGTGTGGGATTATAGTTCTGTCGTTAGTGATCTGTTCTGTCGCAAAGGGGGAAAGGGAATCCGCAACCTTCCCAAGAAGTTGGATATTATTGGGAGTTAAGAACTTTTTTTCTTACACCCTCTTTTCTATAGAAATACAACATTTGTGCTTCCTATATGCTGTTACTTTCAGAGGCACGTAGAATATGTTCAAAGCATGTAACTTCTGAACAGATTTATTGATATGTTGGTGTAGCACAATAAGAATGTGAAGTGGATGATGAAAATTTGAGATTACTTCCTAGAAGTTGAACATTCAAAGTAATTGTTTGGATGTTGTTTATATCTCTGGAAACGTGGTGCTTCAAGTAAAGTCAATAGATAAATATTTTTGGCAGAGGAGAAAGATAGATAGGCACATCTGTAAGTGAGTACACCAAATGGAGATACTCTTCCCTTGCTGCTTGTCTGGAGGATTAGCATTTGCACAGTTATGTGAAATTAAATAACCTTTTTGGCCATCTTTTAAATCAATTGTTCTTGTATTAGCAAGAACTGTCTAGATTAGAGAAGCAGCACTGCTTGTGATCAGTCTGGAAGGTTTGATTTCAAAATGCAACCACCGAGTGCTAAGACATTGCTTTGTACAAATTAATTTGATTTTTGAACTAAAACTACTTGCTAGCTGTGAGAAAATTCTGAAGTATTCCAGAGAAATTGATTTACAGTTTTAAAAAGGTACCAGAAATAACTCAATTATTGCAAGCAAATATTTGGTGCCTCTAGTTAGGTATTTCAGTAATTTTAAGCTTTGTACCTGTTTTGGTTTTCTTTTTTTCTTTATATTTTTTGTTATGAGTGCCCTACCAAAACTACAAGGATGAGCCTTCTTCTAGAGGCAGAGGAATAAGTACAATAGAGAAATTACTTGCTTAGATGGTGAAAGAGATAGAGATGTCATTTGTATATAGCGATTTTAAATACAAAAATGTATTTCAGAATATTCTGTTCATATAATGTTACATAATGTTTTCAAGTGCTTCTCTTAGAGGTGTCTGGTGTTTTTTGAGTCTCATTAATATTTCCAAGAAGGAAATAAGCATGGAGGAAGGAAGGAAGCTTAGAGATAAAATACGCTTAATTAGAAAGCAGTTACAGTTTGAGTAATCAAAATTCCTTGAGGATAGTTACAGCTTTTAGATGGCTTTAAGTACAGTCTGGCTTGTTATAAAACCTCAAGCAGCAGCTGCTTTGTGAAGCATCTCTGGACCTGTCTGCCTGAGCTATGCGGATTCCTAGTGACAGATAACCTCTTGAAGCTGTAAACATAGGTCTTTTTGTTTGTTTGTTTGTTTTTTGTTTTTGTTTTTGGGTTTTTTTTAGGAACTTCTGGAAATCCATTTTCCCGAAACCTTTGGTCTCTTGTGATTGATGTGATAATGAGCTTTAATAGACTGAACACCTTCCTGTGGTGGTTGTGGTGTTATCTATACTTCCTGGCTTCCAGGCTGGCTTTGCTGGCAAGTACATGTTATTTTAGCTATAGTTTTTTAAACTGACATGGTGATTTGTAGGTCACTTGGACAGGAATTGCAACTTCTCTGAAATGGAGAGATAGCCCATTATGTAATGGCATATCCCTGTGTTCATTTTGGGGCAGGTCTCATGATTTATGAAATAAGATGAATTTTTAAGATTTCTCTCTTTCTCAGAATAAGTAGTGATACCTGTTTTGCACAAAAGCCTGATACTTCTTCAAAAACTATTGGTCACAGGTTGTTCTTAAAACTCAACATGTGCTTCTTTGTGCATATAAGTTGTGATTTTAGGGTTGTTATTAACTTTTCATTGACGCTGCATGAAGCATCAATTTATGGATCAGACATAAAGGCTTAGTGCTTTCCTTTCAAAATGGCTGCAGGATGTGAAGAATAACAAAAGTCCCATTTGATTTGGATATTAAATGGGATGATCTCATGGCATATGGGTTTTATAAGTCTGTCTTTATGGAAATAATCAAAGCGTTTGAACTTTTTTTCCTCTTTGAGATAATTTATTTTCTGTAAGTTAAGGACTGTCATCAGCAGCATTCTAGATTGACCATATTGGTTTTACTCAGTATTTTGATCTTTGGCCACTAAACCATGAGAACAACCTGGCACACTTCTAAAGTCAGTTTCTTTCCCTGTCTCTCTTGACTCTTCACTTAGTGATCCACAACAACTGCATAGTATAAAATGTTGGTTTGGCTCTTCAGTTTTGTGTGTTTTTAATAGAAGGCATCTGAACTGGCCAGCTGTTTCAGTGTTCATTCAGCATTGGGTTCAGCTTTCACCTCAGATGTATATATATACACTGTACCAGTCAGTAAAACATAGAACTTGGGTTAAGCTGTGCATAGTGATTGAAAAAAAATTGAGTTTTCTGTTGTCTAGACTAACAGCTTAGTCTGACTTGAAATTGTGAATTGTGTACAGTTAGTGTTTAGCATTACTGTTGAATAATGGCACTGTCTTTTAAGGTTTGATGTTGCTTATATGCAGGGTTTCTGCACTGTCTTCACCTGAGCATTTTTACACACTCAGATAAGAAAATACCAGTTTGCATAGAAGTATTTTCCTCATTCTAATATGAAGTATGGCTCCTTGTTTTGTTAGTTTTAAGTCCCACCATTTATTTTGTTTTTTTTCATTTCCTTTATGGTTTTCAGGTAGGCAGGGTGGATGGAAGTGTCTAGTGTAACTCTGGATCTTTCCCGTAGAACTAAATTTCGATTAAGAATCAGTCTTGTAAAAGCCAGAGACACTAATGTTTTTAAAAATAGCACACATTAGAAGGGATTGTAATAGCCCCTTTGTGGGTTTAGAGGTGTGTAGCTTCAGACTTCTTCAAACCACGTTGATCATCAGGGGTGGGGGTAAGCAAAATACATCAGAGCAGCCTGAAGCACATACGTGCTGAATTGTGGCATGGCTTTGACACTGCGGTTTCAGCTGCTTGGTTCCCATACTGGAGGGGTGTGGCTTTCCACTTCACTCTCCTTTGCAGGTGTTGGAGCATGAAGCTCCATTCTCTTGCCTTTCAGGAGCTGGCTGCAGTGGAATTGAGTAGTATGATTTGTAGAGGGCATATCTGCTCCCTCAAAACAATTGCTAAACATTCCAAAGTGCAAAGTAGTAAAAATTTGAACTTCAGTCTTTTACATGCGAATGAATCTGCTTGGAACAACTGAAATGTTGTTTTTCAAGTCTGGAAGACAGTTGAATATAGAAATGACATTTATATGAACAAAGATAGTAATTTAATTTTAATTTCCAGTGGAAAAAATCATACTTTAGGACAAAATGTGTGATAATTATTTATTATTGTTTACTTATTAAGTTGGTTATTGCTTTTTATTTATTTATTCTTTCATTTGCTTTACAGTATGTTTTTAATAACCTGAGCCATACTTAATAACTGCTGATGTGAAAATCATTGAATAGTTTTGTGGAAATATTGTTTGACTTTAATAAATAATGACCCAAAAGTAAACCAGTAACTTTGTAATGATGTAATAGCTTAGGTGACCCTGCCATTACTCTAAGGTGGCATGAATCATGATGGCAAATGAGAAAGAAATTAAAAACTTTAAAAACTTTCCTTTTTACATCTGTTTCATTCTTTCCCCTTCAGTGTGAAAGGTGCTTCTGCTGTTGTTTTGCAGCTTTTGGCAGTGAAGCAGAGCTCCTGTTTCTTTCTGCCTAGCTTGTAGTTGCCCTTAGGCTTCTGATGAATTTCAGATCTTCTGCAACTCAAATTGTTCCAGTTAAATTATTTAAATGAATCTTACTTGAAATAACGGATCCTAAGGTCTGTCTGTAGTAGAGCTCAATGGGCTTTGGTTAACAAGCAGTATTCTGGTAAGTGTTAGCACAAGTTAGTCATTAAAGTAGATCCCTATGCGCTGGTTTTATTTGGTGATTTAAACTAAAAGAGACTACTCTTTAGAATTTGGTTGTATTCACCATACAAATTTATAAAAATGTGTTAAACTAGTTGGGTTTTTATTTTAATTCAGAAATTCATGTGTGGGTAGAAACCTTTTGGACACTTCTAAAATAAGCAAGAATCAATCTATATAGTTATTTCACTGTTCCCTTGTAATAAATATCCAAATACACATTGCATTTAAAGCAGTTTAGTGGTTCTTATATCCAGCCCAGTGAGAGTACTTAAGTAGAACGTAGAAAAAATTAATAGCTTTTTGGTTCTCAATGCCATATAGCTATAGTCTGATGACAAATGACTTGTTATTTAGTCAAAAAAATGAACTAAAACTTCCAGTGACAAACAAATGCTTGTTAATATATTTGTCAAGTCTTTCAATCAGCAATGTTTCTACTGTAAAGTTTCTATACAGGAAATTTTCGTGGGCTTTGGGTAATGAACTCACAAGTATAGAAGCAAGTAAAGATACCTGGGTGATGCTGATAGCTTTTATTTTAGTTCTAACTGAAAGACACCTAGGTTGGCAAACCCTACAAAGACTCTGCTATAAATGTTTGAGATCTGCTTTAATTTAGCTGTTCATGTGAATAGAGATTTTCTTTACATTACACAGTTTATCTTGATTTATAAAGAAAAAATGGCTTAGTTGTGTTGATGTGTAAGGAATGAGATCCTTGCTTGGGGGTGATCCATGCTTACATGTGTGTCTAGTTTTACTTATATATGTGTGTGTGAAATACCTTGTGTCTGTCACTATTGTGAAGTAAATTACATGCAATCAAAGTAAAGGGGTGTTTGCTGTCATAAATTGAAGTTTCTTCTGATAATAGTAAGTGGAGCTTACTAAATTCCCTGTCTAGAGAATAGTGTGGAATTCCACTAAAAATTTTTAAAATTTTTAGCGAGTTTCCTTTTGTGGGACAAAGCTAAGAATACTAGTTTCCAGAGAAGTTCTGTCAGGTTAATGAAAATAAAACTTCAGAAACATGTTGCTGTAGCCATCTCTCCTCAAATCTTAGTAAACCTAAAGAGCCTGTGTTAAGTTTCTAGGTCTAAGAATAGCATGAAGTCTGCTTCTAGAAATCAGCTTGTGAACTAAATGCCTTATTTCACTAAGCCAGTCTACCCATTCCTGTAAAGATGCCTAAATGTAGCTAAAAATAATATAGCTTAGTAGAGAGTGGTCACTTGCTTTTGGTAGTTTAGGACTGCTTTAAAAGTGTAAGTTGAGAAAACCATAACACATAGTGGCTTCATAACAATGGGGGTGTGTGAATGTTTCAGTATCTCTAAAGTGTTTTCTAGAAATGTCAAAACTTGAGAATGAGTGGGCTCTGTTGCAATACAGAAATAAATATGGTGTTATAAAAGGTACTCCAGCTTTTGAGGAATTGCAAGCTCCCTTGTAAAGTTTTGAAGAATTAGTGCTTTTTCTATAGTAGACAGCATTGTGCTTTGTAATTCCTGAGTGTATTTTAAGTCACTTCTTGTGAATGAGACACATGGTTTTGTGGTGAGTTCTTCTGAACCTTGTCTGAACCTTGCCTGAGGATCAGTGCCCTTAAAAGTTAGGTAAGTATGAAAACCATAATCAAATTCATAGGGTTATGTATTAAAACCTGAACCACACCATTACACCTTGTATTCTAACTGAACCTCCTGCAGAGTTACCAGTGAAGTTTGCTTTCATATACAGTCTGAAAACCTAAAGCTGATACATTTCTTAAACTTCTAATTAAATCAGCTTTAAACAGCCTTAGTTTTTTTTTTAGTGAACATTTGATTTTGTTTTAGCCGTGAGGAAAATGGAAACAATTTGCCCATTCTAAGTTGAGAAGATACAAACAATTCCAGGAAAATAAATGCGCGTACGCGAGATATTATGTTAGAGCAAATACAAATCTGATTTTGACATTGATCTAAAGTAAAGAATAATAGTTTAAATTTAAAAATATATATCTTTCTCTTGTTACAGAAATTCTGTGCAGCATGTTTTCTAGGTGGAACTGGGTGGCCTGTGCCTTCTATCTGGTGTTGAGTATTTGTTCTCCTGATGGTAAGATTTCTGTGTCTCAAATACAAGAGGATATAGAACTAGTTACATCAAATGTTTGAAGCAGCTGCTTGCTTTTTGTTTGTTGGATGAGGACAGAAAGTAAGGTGTGTTAGGATAGACACGCCTAGTCTTCTAACACTAGTTCACCACAACACAGGTGCACACTTACCCCAGTTTTCCTATGCTAACTTTCTTAATAAAAAATACTTTTTTATCAGAAGAGTAACCTCAAGTATAACAACTTCCTCCTTCAAAAGATATAAACATGCAACCCTTGACTCTCCACTCTGTCTTATGCCTCTGTTTATTAATGGAGCTTTCCTAGCTTCATGAAATGCTCTTGCAGAGCCTAAAGAACACTATGCTGTTTTTTGCCCTTAAATCTTCATGGTAGTCTACCAATGCATTTCAGTTTTATTATTGTCAGGTAACTATTTAACTTGCTGCTTAGACACATGTAGTGTTTTTAACATTGCACTAGTGATGTATCAGCAATATTGGTTAGGGGATGTTGTGTAGTTCTTAATAAATGTGAAATTTGTTTTCTTTTTAGCTTCAAGTGGACTTGTGCAGTCATGTGGTCACATCATCCCAGAGTCACCTGTACTGGCCCTTGGTTCCAATTTCACAGCATTATGCATTCTGAATGAGAGTTGTCTTGACTTCGGCAATATCTATGCCAGTCAGATTATCTGGAAGATAAAAAATAGACTGGTACCCAAAGAACAGTATCGTGAAATAAACAGAACAGTTTCCAGTGTCACATTCAATGACACTTCTTCATTGGCTACTCCTCTGACATGCAACATTTTAGCAGATGGACAGATTGAACAGAACATTTATGGAATTACAGTTACAGTAGGCTGTGAGTACCATTTTTTTTACATTTTATTCTGGTCTTTAGAAAATTGCTTCTGAGAAATCGGAAAATGCAAAAAATAGAAAATGTGCGTATCTTTAGGCACTTAATTTTTATTCCCTCAGTTCCTGGATAATTGAGTAAAAAATCATCAAATTACGTGCCACCCCAGCTGCTCAGTATGCACTGAAGAAAGTTTTCTGAAAAGTAGAAAATACTCTGGAGTATTTCAATGTTGAAATAGGAAAAATGAAACAACAAAAAGCAGCAGATTTTAATTACAGAATAAAGTTGTGTATTTAAATGAAATAAGAAGTAGGAAATGAACTTTTCCTTACTTCTTGATTCTGTATCAGAGTTGGAGGAAATACTTGTAGGTGACATGTCCTGGTTTCATACTAGCATTCTGAAAATAATGTTTTCTTCATTAATGGACTGAGAAACATTTAGTTCATCTGTATCACTAAAGCTAACCTGAATTGTCTTAAGGTATTTGGATGCCTTTACCTCTATACCAAAGAAAATACTTTTAACTAGTTATAAGCTTCATTTATCTAGAATGATAGCACTTGCATGGTTCAGACCAAGTGCTTTTAGAAAGACTGACTTGAGAAAGTCATGTGAATAAGTGCTACTTCTTAATTACTTGGTGTCCTGCTAATAATAAGACAAGTGTTGTAGTGTCCTAAGTATCATATGATATGGCTGATTTTCCATTATCATATGATACAGTTGTCTCCTAGTGATGGCAACAGGTACTGCAGTTGTGAATGGTCTGCATGCAAAAGGCCTGCTTGAGTTCACAATTTAAAATTAAATGCCTCTAGCATGACTTAAAAAATGCTATCACAGGAAAGTAATGTTTTCCATTTCAATTTCTGAGGAGTAAATACTGTACTAGAAAATATAAAATAAAAAATATTTTAAAGAGGTAAAATACATGGAAAGGTGAGGACAGATAAATTATTCTAAGATTATAAATGTAATGACAGTACAGATGACATTCCACATGTGTAATTCATGTTACAATTCTTGAGATGCATTTTTCTTTAAAGCTATTGTATTTTGATACTATCAATTAAAGAAAACTAAATAGTGAGACGAGCAACAGATTTGAGAAGAATACAATTATTCAGGAAGAAAGCAATAAGATTCATAGGGTTGTTTTATTGAAACTAGCACTCTTCTTGAAAGCAAATAAAATTCTCTAACTACATTATATTGTTGTAAATAGTGATAATATAGGAGGTAGAAACAAATTTGTATGTTATAATTTGAGTTTAAGAGGGAAAGAAAATAGTTTTGCTGCATTCTGAATAAGTTCCTTACACACCACAGTGCATGGATGAAGATCTCTAAGCTTTCCTGCATGGGTTTGCAGCTCGAGCTTCTTCCATACCTCAGCTGGGGGAAAACAGACCTATGAAATTGCTTATAGAGCTCAGGTTACTAGCAAGGTCACTATGTGCCAATTCAGTAGTGGTTATTAATTTTTCTTATGTGTGAATTAAAATATATTTAGATGAGAGATGGTAAATGGTGGTTAAGAAGATGGTTAAAATACAAGGTTTTCTGCCTCAGAATGAAAAGTCTCTGTTGTTCCTTACTAGCAAATGCTTAATCCTTATACAGCCTACTGTCTGTCAAAGCAGCTATTTAAGCTTCTTTACTTTGATTGCAGGATGGTATCCAGCACTTTTTGCCACATCCTTTAGAGAAAAATTATTTAGATACTTCGATGTTCACAGAAATCACTCCAGTGGGACAGTTATAAGGATTCTAGCTGGATTGAAATGCATGTATAGATTAATTATTGCTAATTCTTTCTGTACAGTGGCTCCAGAGAAGCCCAAGAACTTAAGTTGCATTGTGCATCAGGAATCAAGATTCACGTACGCTATGACTTGTACCTGGAACCCTGGAAGGCATACATTCCTGGATACTCAGTTCAGGTTGAGATACAGGTGGTAAGTAGCACTCCATAGAATATCTAAATTATTCTGAAGAATATTTTTATGCTAAACCAACAGTCCTTGAAATTCCTGATTTTTTGGAAGAGTGCTTAAGGTTAAGTCCAATTTTCTGAGGCATTGCTGTCTGTCTGGTATGAGGGGGAAGGGAAGAGTTGAAGAAGTTGGCATTTAAGAAATTCTAAGTCAGACATGAAGTTTTATTGCTGAACTTGTTTTGGAGTGACAGTAATGTCATATTTTTCTATTCTTCAAATGCATGATTAGCATGGCTTTAGTACAATACATCTCATAATAGGGAGCTATACCCTAACTCTTACACTTTTCTGAGTTGACAGTTCCACCCCGTTCTAAACAAGCAGATGTCTCTGCTCATTGCAGGAGGATCAGACTATGTGACTTTTAAAGGTTCATTTCAATCCAAATCATTCTGTCATTCTAAGTAGAGAAACTGACATAAAATGACTGAGTTTTGTAAAGTTATTATCTATCTGCACTTCATAGGAACTGTGGACAAACACTATTCTGAGTTAATCCTAACATAGGATTAACTAAAGCTTCAGCAAAGTATTTCTCCTGTGAAAGCAAATTAAGTTACTTTCCAAACTCTTTATCTGGCCTCTTGTAAAGCAGAGCTTTTTAGATGGCCTCTAAGTTTAGAATGGAGTGAACAGGATTGCTGCATTGCTCTGGAGACAGGAATGATCTCAGACAGCTTTCCAGCTACCCCATTCTGCTGAAGTGTTTTGGTAACAGATGTAGTAGAAAGTATGCACAGATAGTTCTAGGGGCATCAGGAAATGTGCAAACCATTAACATTTTCTATCTAGTTAGTATAGCAGAAGATGGTGAGCAGAAATTATCTATTGCACCCCTAACACTGTACTCCGGAAAGGTATGCGAGTAGCACTGACTTCATTTTCTAATGCGTTGTAGTTACTGGCCATATTGCTTTTGAGTAATTGTATCAGTTCTTGTTCTTTTCTTTTTTAAGCCAAGTCAGGTTTTTATACAAATTTATTGACAGTGCTCTAGCTTGTGCTTTTGAAGATACGTGACTGGAAGTCAAGAGATTTTGTTTTACATTCAGTTCTAATGCAATCATGCATTTCTGGCTGAAAAAGCCATTCCCACTTTTTCTTCCCCTCCCTCTGCTTACAAAGTTAAGGCAGAGGGGAAACATACAAGATAAACCAATTGCTCACTCTGATCTACTTTAAAATATTCTCTAAAGGAAACCAAACTTACTGCTTTGAATCTTGTTTTTTCTTTCTCTTTTATTTAGGCCAGAACAGATCTTCCCTGACTGTATACCAAAAGATGTTAACAATTCTTGCACCATTGATGATTCTCAGTTCTTTGTTAATACGGAGATCTGGGTGGAAGCAACAAATGCACTTGGGAAGGCTGTATCTGATCCTCTTGTCGTTGATCCTATCGACATTGGTAACTATATGCCCCTTAAAGCTTTGATAGAGCATAACTGCTGCTTCTGTATATATTGCTGAACTGGTATGTTAGTGTTTCTTCACTATAAAAATTATCACTACATAAGTGTTGTTGACTAGAGCTTGAAATGTGCTGGGCAAGGGTAGGGATGGTGAGAGATTTTTTCACAATTCAGATAGCAAGTTTTGTGTTTAGTAGTCTTGTTTAGAAGATAGTGTAAAGTAGCAGCCATTTCAGGTCCTGAAAGACTTTATAGTAGTGCTGCAATATCATGTGCAGCTTCTAAAGGCATGGTAAAGTACAGCTGTTAGGTTAACTTAAACTTCTTCTCTTTTAGTTAAACCACTGCCTCCACAGAATGTATCAGTCACCTCAGGATTACTACCTACTGTTCTGCAGCTTGTCTGGGAGAATTGGATTTCAGACGCTGTGATGACGCTGAAATTCAATATTCGCTACAGAATTGTTGGTGACACGAACTGGATGGAGGTAATACAACCAATGTTCCTTGCCATGATTCTGCTGTTATCCATACATCTGTCAAACTGGAGCTCCCCCTGTTCCACTTCAGATCATTCAGTTTCATTTCATTATGTCTTACATGGCCACCCAAGGAAGCTTATCTGGCGTGTTCATGGAGGCTGTAATCTAGGTATTTTTTGGCACAGTCTGAGTGTGGTGACCTTTTCATATCTTCATGGACTTTTCTGCTGTCCTTCCTGTCACAGTGCAGTATGTTTATTTTTAATTTTATTTTGCACAATGTATAGAACATTAATGAATTTTCATCTTCCCATGCATGTGCAAAATGGGTGATCATTCAAAACTTGGGTAAATACTGTATCATGCTGGAATGGTTTTTAGAACTTACTCTGCCTGCAGGTGGACTACAAAAGGTCCAGACAGGGCCACAGGCTGGGTCAGAGTGGCTGGAAGGCTACCCAGTAGAAAAGGACCTGGCAGTGCTGGTGAGGGCAGCTGAGCATGAGCCAGGCTGTGCCCAGGTGGCCTAGAAGTCCAGTGACATCCTGGCCTGGATCAGCAATGGTGTGGCCAGCAGGGCCAGTGATTTGTCTACCTTTATTTGTCACTGGCGAAGCCACACCTTGAGTCCTGCCCTGTATACATGCCTCAAGTGTGAGGCAGTCAAGAACAGGAAAAGTGTAAGGAGTAAGCCTTACCTGTAATGTACTATATGTTACTGTTATCAAGAGCTGTGAGGTTTTTTTCTTTAGAAATCAATCTTTATACATCAATCTGTCAATGTATTTTTAATAGCTCCTCAGTTTTTCCTTCCTTTAAGACTTTTCTCAGAGCAGTAGTACTCCAGCAGAGGCCCAAATGTATTCTGAATTCTTTGAGTTCTTGGAAGGAAGACTGCTTTCGATTTTACCTAAATGCTCTGTTTGGAGCAGGTAGCCTTAACACATGTCCTTGTGACTATGTGGCTTTAGATGCAGAAACTATTTGTTAAGATCACCTGTATTGCTATTTTAAAAAGCACTGGCCTGCACAATCTAGTTTGCAACTCCAGGACCGTGTATATGTTGTCCTGATAGGACAGTAGGACAAGTTCTTTTAACTTGTCTTGCCCTTTTAACATACACACAAAACAAATGAAATAGTAGCTTTTAAGTCAGCTGAACTTGCTTAGCTGTGGTTAAATTGGACTATTTTGTTAATTCTTTACCCTCAGGATTAACCTCTTAAGTGTTCTGCATTTGTGTTTAATCTGTAGTCATTCCTTGCAGGGGTCCTTGCTGTAAAAAGCCCTTAGTTGCAAGTGGAATAATGTGAGGAGTCAGTGTGTTACCTACTTGGCGTCCGTTCTCCACTCCACCCTGCTTCCCTACATACATACTAAGAATACTTTTCTGGCATTTGGTTGCTCACCTAAGATAAATAAAAGAGCTTATGAAAAGAATTTATTAACACAACTATAAGCTCCTCTAAAACTATTCTCAATTTTACTCAAGAAGTACTGTTCTGGATCAGTGGAAGCAATGATCCTGGACTTTTAACTTCCAGTAATCAATAATTTTGCAATCAATAATCAAGCAGGTCACCTACCAAAGTTCTGAATTGTGAGGCAGGGTACTACAGATCAGTAAGCAGCAGAATTATGTGGAAAGAAAGGAGAAAGATGTAAGCTAATTATCAAATAAAACATGAGATTGTCCTGAAGTAGCTGCCTAACTGTTCTAGTGTATGTATCTTCTTATACCTGGTAAAGACACACAACTCCGACTGAACCTTTACCAGACACTGTTTGAAAATTGAAGTTTTTAGAAATGAGAGGGAAGGAAAGCTTGTTTGTGTTATGTGTGTGGTGGAGAGCCTTCTTGCATGACAGCTGAAGGAGCACAGAACTCAGCTCTACAGTATTTTGATCATTGCTTTTAAAATCTTTGTCACTTTTGCAGGTTCCTCCTGAAGATACAGCTTCCCCAAGAACTTCATTCAGTATTCAAGGTCTCAGACCCTACACAGAGTATGTCTTTTCCATTCGTTGCATGAAGGAAGATGGAGTAGGCTACTGGAGTGACTGGAGTGAAGAAAAGACTGGGATTACCATTGAAGATCGTAAGTAATGCATAAAAGTAGGTCACTGACTTCTCAAGTGTGAGTGCTCTGCAGTTTGGCAATGGCCACCTGAAATGGTGTATCCTTGCTTGAGGTGCTTGCTTGTAACTCAGCTCTCTTGAGCTACTTCCAGCACTAACTGACTTGACCCATGCATTCCAAGGAGCATAAGACTAGCTTCTTGTTAAGCTGGTGTAGAGGAACTCCCTGAAAACAGCTACAACAGCAACAGGGGAGAAGAACCTTCTTCACAGAAAACTGTTCTCAAGGTCTTCTGGAAAAAATCTAGGCTTTATGCTTGTTTTTTTATTTTGAAGGTTGTTCTCTGTAACAGAAGTTATCCTGCCTAGAAAAGGTTTTCTTAGTAGAGCAACTGCCTTAGTTTATGAACAACTTGATGTTCAGGAGGCTAGTAAAAGTCATAGGTGAACAATCATCAACAGTTAAGAAACAGAAGATCTTAGTCATAGGGTGCATAGATTTCTTCACAAACTTAATAAAGCAATAATATAAAATAATGTGCATATGGTAAGTGTAGCCTCTTATGCACGGAAGCATCCAAATAACACATCTTTTACATTTCAACAAAGTATTCATTTTGATTTCTTTTCCACTTCTGTAGCCTGCAAGGTTGGCTTTGTTTTTGGCTTATGCTGATACTACCCCATAGAAAGCCAGTGTTGTGTACTTAATACTCAGTAGGGAATCTATTCTTACATCCAATTGCTATAAGTAATTTGTCATAGCTATTTAGCTTCAGTATCAAGCTGATCGGTATTTGTCTGGTTTTTAAATGTGCTTTAGCTTTTCCTGCTTACACCTTTATAATCTTGTTTCTGTAATAATCCTGTATGTCCCAAGGTGTGTCTTTTCTGGGCAGTCTGTTCACTGCAGCATTTCAGTGCACATCAAGTTAAACCAATACAAGTTCTATTATTAAAACAGATTGGAAATCCTTCCTTTTTTTATCCTGATTGAGTTCATTTGTCATCTTAGATAAGGAATAAGAGGGATTATTGTAGTTTTTGTTTAAAATTAGTGGAATTTGTATCCATGTTTGCATTGCTTCAGTTCTGTTACTTTCACTTCATCTACTTTCTCTGGGGGAGATACTGTAAAATATGTGAATTTCAATATGCTAGTCTCTGCTTTTCAACTCCTAATGATAGTATGACTTCATTTTCTGTTTCCTATCTCAGGCTGAGCAATGATGATTTCAGGACTGCCTGCCTATTTAGATTGCATTGCTGTTCTGCTGTGGTGACTGGCTTTGCAAAAATACTGCTAATACTAAGTACCCATGTCTTACTTTAGCCTCAGAACAAAAGTTTTATAGTAGCAAATGAACATCAGACAGGTCATGTTAGAGTCATGATCTCTATTAGGCAGGATGTACAATTGCTTCTCTTTAATGTGAATCAAATTTGGATACTCAAATGAGTAGAAGAGCTCCCTTTGCCTCAAAACATAGTTCGCCTCTCACGATGTACAGCATAAAAGATGCATGCTGTACACTTGGTACTGACGGGTGTTTGAGGTTAAAAGCCAAAACTTCATAACATACTAAATGCTATGAAAGAATTCTGAGAAGAAGTAGTCTTGAAAGATTAAAGATGTGATTCATTTTGAGATGAACTTTCTCTTGGGGCTAAGACCCTCACAAAAGATCGGGCACTTTTTATTGCTTTGTGCATTGGTTAGTTCATTTTACTTTGAAATGGAGTTTGTTGTGGAAGTACCACTTTTTCATAGTACAGATGCCAAAATGGACTGTAGTATTGTACAAAAGTACTGCAGTTTTGTTATCCTTTTAGAATCAAGGAGTCTTACTGCCAGGAGAAATTTGTCTCCTTTTTTTAACTCTTGTGCACTTTCCTTTTTTCAGGTAACTTGATATTGAGGGGTAGGGACAGTGTTGGATGCAGATTATAGCAAGGTTTGCAGGTGTGCAGGGCTGTGCCTCTGGATGCAGGCTGCACTGTGTAGGTGTGATCATGCCTCACTCAGCATTGTCACCTTTAGTCTAATCTTGCAGATGCCCACCATTGTGATTCATACTTTTTTTGTCACTGTACATTAAAGCAGAACTGGTGTCTTGCTCATCTCTTCAGGAAATTTTCCACTTAATATGCCAAGCATTATTTTCATTGAGAAAGCAAGAAATGCTAAATAGCATTTAGCTTCATTTCTAATATGCTTTTATTTTTTTAAGAAAACAAGCATATAATGATAATGAAAGGATGAATTCAAACACATTAAATAAAAATGATTCTACTCTCAAGCATTGTTTGTTTCATCAGAACCATCTAAAGGACCACCCATATGGAGGATCATTGATACATCTCAGTCACCAGCTTGCTGGACTGTGCATCTGATATGGAAGGTAAAGCGAATTGAAAAAATTGAGCATTCTTTTAAAAACATTTTTCCATTTTAAGTGGAAAAATCTACCCAATAGCCTTGAGAGATGACTGGGATAGTATAGGTTTTTTTGATATGAGACGTGACTTTAGTGTTCTTATGCTAATAGCTATGAAAAATTAAATGTACAGATGTAAAGGCCATCATTTAACTGATACTCATCTGTGACCTAAAATACCCAGAATATACTCATATTCCTCATTTGTTGACCTTCTGTGGATTTGCCACTTGAACAAAGCATAGCTTCGTGTCATGTCTTCTGCTGTAACCTAAAACGTGGCAACACTGTCTGGACAGTGATACCCCAGCTGCAAAATCCATTAAGGCTTGAGGTACTGCAGAGGCCAAGGTTATTAAAAACAGCACTGTGCATTTGTGTGTGGTAAGGCTGCTGTGTCCAACTGGATGATTAGTCCAGCTCAGAAGGGGAATGTGATTATGGTCACTCCCCAAACGCTGCTTTCTTTTGGTCCATAAACTGTGTCATATTTGTCATATTAACACAACCAAAGGTGAGATTTCTTCTATGTCATTGTGTTGTGAAGTCATGTAAAACGGAAGTTTTGTCAACAACTTCTGCAATCCTTACAGAATAGCTTTTATTAAATCACTAGGTATGAGCAAAGAAAAAGAGTATTTAAAGAAGAAATGGAATTTGGAAGGGACTGCTTTATAGAAATACGCAGAGGTTATTTATGTTTTTCTTAAATGAGCAGGTATTTGATCTATGGAACTTGCCTTGTTCTCATATTTTTTAATTGTACCATAAGGGCAGTAAGGGTTACATCACATTTGTTCCGTATCAGCTTAATCAAAGATGTGTTTCTGACAGGCACTGAAGCCATACGAAGCCAATGGAGTAATCTTGCAATATGAATTGACTGTCAGAGATAAATCATCTCTTTCCAGTCCAGTGAAGAAATACAATGTTACCAGCACCAACTATACCTTACAGCTGCGGGAAGGAACTTACGAAGTGACTCTGATTGCCCGTAACAGTGTTGGGCCATCTCCTCCTTCAGTTTTACTTATCCCAGCAAGTAATTCAAAAGGTCAGTGTCCTAGTAATGTCTCTTTCAAGTAAATCTGCATGGCCCTTTTTATAAGAAATCTTCAGTGTTGTAAAATAGTACCTTTTACATGGGCACATAAAGTATTACTGAATTATAAGTACAGTCTCATGCCTTTTGTATATACATATATATATATATATATATATATATATATATATATATATATATATATATATATATATATATATATATATATATATATATATATATACTGCCATTTGTTTGCCAGAGAATGTGAGGGTTTGTGTATTCACAGTGTCATTTGAAGCTGTGTATGTTGTTCTGCTGATTTTTGATTCTTAGAGCTTCTGTGTACTATATTCCTTGTTTCTTTTCTTAGCATAGCAGGCATTTTTGTGTCTTTCTTAAAAAAAAAAAAATCAAAGGGTTGGTATATACTTACATATATACCATTCTGCCATTGTTCCTCCTTTAATTTCCTGATGTCCCTCCCACTCTTTTCCTTGTTTGTCCCAGTCTTCCCCTACATTTTCAGCATTTTACCGGGTTGTTTTGTCATCTGCTTCCACTATTTCTGTACTGCTCATGTTCTTTTTTATGTTTTATTCATTATTCACTAATAGTAAGGACAGGCTGGTTTATCCTTCTTTCTAGCCTTTTCTTAGACAATCCCAACACTACCAGGATAGGAAGCAAAAAAATAGGTATATGGATAGGTGCAGGTAAACACCAAGGGAGAGCCACTGGTTCTAAAGCTATTAGACTAATTAGTTAAGAGTATAAATTCACACAAAGTAGTTTTGCAGCCAGGAGGAAGTACTTAGTAAGGTGTAGATGTATGGTATATAATATGCATAATAAGCTAAGATGGGAGGGACGCACAGGTATCTCAAAGTCCAGGTTCTGGCCCTGCACAGGTCACCCCAAGAATCACACTGTGTACCTGAGGGCATTGTCCTACTATGTGCTGTCACTTCTTGAACTCTTTCAGACTTGGTGCTGTGACCACTTCCCTGGGGAGCCTGTTCCAGTGCCCAGCTGCCCTCTGAGTGAAGAAACTTATCCAGCCTAAACCTCCCCTGACACAACTTCAGGCCATTTCTCAGATCCTGTCACTGGGCACTCAGAGAAGAAATCAGGGCCTGCCCCTCCTCTTCCCCTCTCAAGGAGGTTGTAACTGCAGTGAGGTCTCCTATCAGTCTCCTCCAGGCTGAACAGACCAAGTGACCTCAGCTGCTCCTCATTCAGCTTCCCCTCAAAGCCCTTCTCCATCTTCATTGCCAGCTTTGGATGCTCTCTAATAGTTTAATAACTTGATTATACTGTGGCACCCAGAAGTGCCCCCAGCACCTCATTCAAGGTGAGGCTGCCCCAGTGCAGAGCAGAGCAGGACAATCCCCTCCCTTGCCTGGCTGGTGATGCTGTCCCTGATGCCCCCAGGACACGCTTGGCCCTCCTGGCTGCCAGGGCACTGCTGGCTCATGTTCAACTTGCCATGGACCAGAGCCCCAGGGCCCTTTCCATGGCACTGCTGTGCAGCCTCTCATCCCCCAGTCTGTCTGTACATCCAGGGCTGCCCCATCCCAGGTGCAGAATCTGGCACCAGCTCTTTTTGAACTTTACGTGGTTGGTGATTGCCTGGCCCTCTACTTTGTCAGGGTCTCTCTGCAGGGCCCCCCTGCCTTTGAGGGAGTCAGCAGATCCTCCCAGATTTGTATCATCTGGGAACTTGCTTAGTGTCCCTTTCAGTCCTGAATCCAAGTCATTATGAAGTCATTACTTGCTTAGTGTCCCTTCCAGTCCTGAGTCTGAGTCAGTATCAGACCACAGGGCTGATGATGGAGCCCTGGAACAACCCCAGTGAAGCCCCTGGAACAGGTCCCAGGTCTGCAGTCTGATGTCACTGCCTTCACTGTAACCCTTTGTGCCTGACCCATGAGCCAGTTGCTGCCCCATCACAGGATGTGTTTATCCAGCTCTAGGCTGGATTTTATATATACTATATATACTATTTACTTCTATATATACACACTATGCATAAAGTACTTAAAAAGGTACTTAAGTGTAACTGTTTGATACACTTGTAAATTCCCATTCTAAGTCTGATTTCTCTATTGAAATAAAGCATTTTTTCGGAAGAAAGAAACGTAGTGTCTGTGAGAATAGAGAAGCTGAGTCTAACTTCCAGTTTTTAAATAGCCTGATACTGCTTTTGGAGCTCTCATACAAAGATCCATGTGTAAATCTCCAAATTTCAGAAAATGGCATCTGCATTTACTTTAGTTCTGTCAAATTGCTACCATTACCCAAAAATATCAACCAGAACAACTCCTGTCATGAAAGAACTGTCAATATTGATCACTTTTTTCTTTCATTACAGCTCCCGTGAAGAATCTTAGAACGTTACCTAAACATGACAAGTTGTGGGTAGGGTGGACTGCTCCCAACAATTATGTTCTTAAATATGTGATCGAATGGTGTCTGATGTCCAGCAGCTCAGACTGCATCATAGAATGGCAGATTGTATTAGGAGATGTTCAAGGAATTGACTTAAAAGGTATTTAGCTCATAAATCTAGATATAGTTTGTAGCACACTCTAAAAACTGCTTAGTGGTCGGAAGATGAGAAACATTCTCAGTAATTAGAATTTTATGGTAGAATAGGGTTAGTACTGAGGGTTTCAGTTAGTTTATTGGGAGTGTATGGAAGTATTTATATGTTTTTGTCAAATACACAACTCTATCTGACATTGAATTTTGAAATTTATATAATGTAAGAAGGGGTTTATCTCCATTTTGGTTATAGTATTTTCATTCTTAGAAACCATTAAAATAGTGAAAAGGCCGAGTTCTTTCAAAATCAGTCAAATTCTTTGATTACTCAATTCAAACAGTGAAACTTGATCAGCTATATTCTTTTGAGATTATGGTCAGTATCTAAAATCAGTCATTTGGGAACTTAATGCTACAGATAACTAAAGGCTTTCTATTTAAAATAATGTTTAAAAAAACTGACTTGTCTAAATTCTACTTTTTAAATTTTACATTTGAATGTGAACCATTATATTGTTCTTTTAGTTACTATTTTGAAGCAGTATTTTTCCTTTAATTACTATTTTGGAGAAGTGTATCAATGAGCTCTAGAAAATACTCAGCTGCACTAGGCACTAGTCCTAGTTAGACAGTGGTCCTTTGAGAAGCCTGTGTTTGAAGTAAATGGGGAGGATAGTGAGCAGTTTGACTGTCTGTGAAACACCACCTTTTAAATTCCTTTTATTAGGTATATATTTCTTTTTTATTCCTTTTATTAGGTATAAAGCCTTTCAAGTGTTACTTGATAACTGTGTACCCTCTGTATGCTGATGGTCAGGGAAGTGGACAGTCTGTAAAGGCTTATCTTAAGCAAGATCGTAAGTATAAAATTATCACCTTGAAGCCCATACACTGACCCTTTTTACTATGGCTGGCTCTTTGTTTTTCCAACCTTTATATAATAGATAACTAGACATGAATTTGTTCTTTTAGTGATATATTTATTTTATATAGATTATATATTTATTATTTATTTATTATATATAATAGTGATATTTATATGCTGATTTATTTTAAATTTCAAGTGTAAAATCAAGACTTCATTTGAAGGTTTCTTGCAACGTGCTGGTTTTTCTTTTCATATGTGTTTCTGAATGTTTCTTTTTTAAAACATCTTTGTAGTTTTTATGTTATTTGAAAACAGTGCTTTCCGGATGAGTCAGTCAAACTATTCCATTGAAGTTTTTATCCTGTTACAGTTCAGTGCTTGTTAATATGTTGCTTCTGTGAATGCAAGGTTGCCAAGCAGAAACTAATCTTCATCTCCCATTACAGGTCCTTCAAAAGGACCTACGGTTCAGACAAAAAAAGTAGGAAAAGCTGAAGCTGTTTTGACATGGAACCATCTCACAGTTGAGGAACAAAATGGATTTATCCGAAATTACACTATACTTTACAAAACTATTGATGGAAATGAAACAGGTACTAGAAAACAGAAGTGTTTTGGGGCACTGAAGCTTTTCATCTGTTTCCTTCCTAATATTTGTTCCTGAAAAAATACACAGAATCACTTATAGCTGGCAATCTGTTCTGAGAATGTAAAGCAGGTGTCTGAGCCATAATGCTCCTCCGTATGGAACAGAAAGTCCCTAGTAAAGAATTCAGAGCATTCAGTCTATATAGCAGGGTACTGAGTTTAGTTTCTGAGAGCTGATTTGTGAGTATTGTGCTCCCATATTGCATCTAAATACAGAATGAATGATGGTATATCAAGATGATGGCAGACTATCAAAAGGAGTTGACTGCATTTAACTATGGTAAAACCTTAAGAAAAGGAAGTGGGAAGGAGTTTTTTTAACCCTTCTGGAGCTGTAGATCAATATATTATTATGTAAATGATCTTGTTTGAAGTGCATCTTAGTTTTCAGTAGTGTATATGACCTGCAGGCATACTACAGGCATCTGGCACTATCAAAACTTTAATTTTTAGATTTGCTTAAATTGGAAGGGCCAGGTACTTATGCCATACCTCTGTCTTACTATTCCTTACCTTGGTTTTTTTCTGGTCAGTACTAGCAATTCCTCATTAGCACTGTTTGGCTTACTAGACAGACTTTAAGCCTCAATTATACTACTAGTTTAGTTTGTAGATGCATTCTGGGGGAAAAAATTCCAGAGGAAATGAAATATAGAAAGAGACTAAATTGAGACACCTAAACAGAAACAAATGAATCTCAGCATTTCTTCTACAAGTTTGTAGTCTTTGACTGTTCCATTTTCCATCTGCTACGTGTTCTGTTAAAACTATCTTTCACATCTGCAGTCTTGATGTCTTAGTGTTGCTGTTTTTTGTGGAGATGCAATTTGTTTGTAGTTTATAGAAAGCTACAAATTTTTTCTTCTCTTTAGTTGTGACAGTGGATCCTTCCAAGACAGAGTACACCCTTTCCTCTCTAACCAGTGACACGCTGTATACTGTGCGGATGATGGCATCCACGGATAACGGAAGCAGGACTGGTCCTGATTTCACATTTACTACACAAAAATTTGGTAAGGCAGAGTGGCACAATTGGTACAAGTAGGAATTTATGTTGCAACAGTACAGCAGGGCTCTGTGAAAGATGTGTTAGAAGGGGAAGGTGATTTTATTTTAAAGTTTCAGTTAGAGTCAACTTGCAATGTTCATAATACCTGGGTGGTTTGTCTAGTGCTCTTTCACTAAGAGGTAGTTTAGTCAGGATTTTTCTGATTATATAGAGAACAAGATATGCTCTGCAAATCTCATGAATTGCACTTTTTGTTATTAAGTATGCTGGTTTGGGTGTGTTTTATGTATACTTCAGGTTATAATGTTTTGCCCTGACCTTTAATGAGTCACTAGGTTTTACCCAGTGGCCTTGTCTCTTTTGGTGTCCAATGGCATCTACCCCTAGTCAGAGTCTTTGTTTTAATCCTGATAAGGTGTGCTGAATAAGCTCTAGAGATGTGTGCTTGTATCTTAATCTGCTGATGTAGGTACCAGTCAGCATTCTCAGAGCCCTTTCGTGTTCTGTCATATCACTGTGAAAGTTTTCTGCAGGTCTTTACGGAGACTCATTTTGAATAGTTAAATTCATTGTATGTTCAGCTTTAGAGTGCTTCTTATATGTAAGGGTAACAGCAACATTACTAACTGAATTTAATTGTGGAAGACACTTAAATTTAGTGGAGGCTTTTTTTTCTGTGTAGTGTTGCTCTTCCCTAAGCATTCTCCAAGGTTTACTTAAGAATGTGTATAACATTAGAAGGAATACATAACAATAATGCAAACTTTGGTGTTCACAGGCAGAGGAGAGCTTCATGTACAGAATAAACTGATGGATGAGTAGTGATGTTGTTTACTTTCCTTATTTGACCATGACTGTGTTATGAGAGCCGTGGGGCACTGAAATACCTTGGCAGCAGATGAATTGGCGAAGATGTTACTGTCATACCTGCCCAAGCTACAAAATTATTTGCTCTGTCAGTATTACAGCTTCTAGATCAGCCCATGTTTTTTGTTGATGCAAGGCACTAGATTGTCAGCGCAGATCTTTTCATGTTTCCACCAGAAGACACTTTTTGTATGGTGAAAAGGTTCTTCTGAATGTGAAGCTTTAAGACTGAGCATTGACGTATTTCAGTTTCAGGTTCTCCCTAATCTTTTGGAAATATGTACTGCTGTTGAGTTCTTTAAATGCCGAAGTGGGCTGTAATTGCTTCTTTTTGCCTCCTTCAGGAAAAGGAGAAATTGAAGCCATAGTTGTACCTGTGTGTCTGGCATTCCTGTTGATTGTGCTCCTTGGAGTTTTGTTTTGCTTCAACAAACGTGACCTGTAAGTACAAATGAACTCTTCCTCTTGTATTTCTGAGCATAACAGAAATGGCAGTAATTTATACCAACTCAGTTAAGTATTCTTCAGTTAGAGCAGAAAAAAAGTTAAAACATGCATATATTGATTGGTGTTAAAAACTTCTGTGTTTTCCATGGGAAGCCAGGGCCTCTTCTGATACTGATTTTTTACTGTTAATTACACACATACTAAGTGTTCTATGATTCAGTAATGCAAGAAGTTAATGCTTTTCTTGCTGGACATAGCTAGGATTAGCTTTGTTAGATTTTGATCAGGATAAACTGTTTCTTAGTCATCCTGTGAATGGAGTTATGGTCCCTAGTTGTGAAGATTTGGAAATATTTTCCTTGTATTTGGGCTATTCAATTACAGCATTAACAAATGTGAAGCTTTATGACAAAAAAAAAAAAAATTAGGCAGACATCATGATCTGCAGTAACTGTGCCTGTTTACAGACTTCTGGGAAGCAACCTGCCTCCTCCTGCTCCCCCACCCCAAAGCTCTTGTCTGTGCCTTTAACCAGGATGTCATTGCTGCAGTGTTTCCCCTGCAAGGTGTAGCACCTCTCCTATGTCCCCTGCCAAGTTTCCTTTCTTTCTAATTAAAGACAGCATTTTTATGCCCTTTTCCTTTTGACCTCCCTGCTGCTCCTAAAATTAGTTCTTAATGGATGTCAGTTGGAAAGCCCATCTTGAATTGTTCTTCAGAGTTCTCCTCCTCAACAGAGGATCTGTTGTTGGATCTGTTTATAAAGAGCAGGATAGATGCATCAGTTTCAAAGCTGGTTTGGTTGAGGGTGACGTATCAACAGAAGCTTCTGGTTTGAAGTAACAGTACATTCTTAAGAGTTACAAAGTAAGTTTTTCTTCCATTTTTTTTATTTGTGAAGTTAGCTTAGATTTGACCTTTTTGGTATTTGGTATTCATCGTTATAATAAAAGAAGTAGGATTGAATTTTCATACTGGCATGCATCATAAACTACCTGAGTAATAGCTCTGTGCATTCTAGAGTGCTATAAATTTGAAAATCTGTCACTGTTACCATTTGTTGTTTTGTGTTACATTGATAGCTGCATCTAATGTATGGAGGAGTTAAGTGCAGTGCTGTGCTTCGCTAAGTACTATAACCTCATACAAAGATGAAAAGTAACCCAGACAGCATTCTTATTTGGAATACAACATTTCCATGTAAGGGAGTGGTGTTCTGGATTCTGCTGTGGTTGCTGTGAACAGGGAATTTGGGGAGTGCATCTTATGACTTTATTCCATTTTTAATCCTTTACAGAATTAAGAAACATATCTGGCCTATCGTACCTGATCCATCCAAGAGTAACATTGCTCAGTGGTCTCCTCAAGTTCCAGCCAAGGTAATACTCACCTTTCTGTATCCTGTATCTTCCTAGTCTGCAAGGTTTCAGATAAAATAACTGGTGGGAATCTTCTGTCTTCTAGCAGACATGGATTTCAAGGAAAAACTTGAATATTAAGTTTTATTGACATTGTGATACAATATGGTTAGAAGACTTCATTGCATCTGTAGATTCTGCATTAGATTTACATGGCTCTTAGCACAAATTCACAGTCCAGTGTGGGCTTTAAAGTTGTGAGTTAGTTTCAGCTTGCTAGTTGGAATGGTCAAGTACTCATTTCTTTGCTCATTCATGGGAAATCAGCATTAAGTAAACAATTAATGATTCCTCTTCTTAAAACCCTGAAGTGGCTTATTTGCACAGTTCAGTCACGAATGAGAGAGGAGACTATAAACAGTTCCTCCTGAATGAGAAGATGGCAGCAAAATTTATGCCACATGTGGGATGAATGACCAGGCAAACTTTTTTCAACAAAATGTGGCTAATTTCTTTAAAGAAATATTCTGATGTTGAGTATATTATTTGAGGTAATGTATGGTTCTCAGTATAGAATGTTCCTGTGCTGCACAGCAAATGCTTCCATCTTTACAGCTCTTAAGAATAATTAAAATATTCACTATCACTTTAGAATAGCTGCATAATTAAGACTCTGTATTGGAAACAAAGCTGTAGCCTTCATTTTTTAACACATGCTTTGGAGATATTGCCAGACTTAGTAAAGAGAAAACTTGGATGAAGAAAATCAAAGACATTATGAATAAAAATTCATCTTTATTGAGGCTTTTGATTTGTAACATAACCTTCCTCTTAGGCAACATCCATCTCTTTCTTTCAGCATAACATCAGTTCCAAAGATCAGATGTACCCAGAAGGCAGCTTTACAGATGTAAGCGTTGTAGAAATAGAAGCTGATGACAAGAAGTCTTTTTCAGAACAAGATCTAAAACCCTTTGACTTGCTTAAAAAAGAAAAAAGTACTTCAGAAGGACACAGCAGTGGTATTGGAGGATCCTCATGCATGTCTTCTCCTAGGCAAAGTGTCTCTGACAGCGATGAAGGTGAAACGACACAGAACACTTCAAGCACTGTACAGTACTCGACTGTGGTGCTTAATGGCTACAGAGACCAGACACCTGTGCAAGTCTTCTCAAGGTCTGAGTCAACTCAGCCCCTGCTAGATTCAGAAGAGAGATCAGAGGATCATGCTGGAGGAGCTGACAGTACACCACAGAGGCAGCAGTATTTCAGACAAAATGGTGGTCAGGATGAAACCAACACAGACAGGCCATGCTTTGAAAGAACAAAGCAGATTACTCATGCTAATGAGGGAGATCTTGTTGGATTTGTTCAACTGCAGATCTCAGGTCAGAGTTCACAGCCATTGGGACTTGGGATGGAAAAAAATACCCAGGAAGCTGCTGTATCAAATGTTTTACAGACATGTACTGAAGGACAAACTGTGAGAGCTGAAACAGTGGAAGAAAATCCACTCTCAGTTGATGAAATGCCAAAAAGTTACCTCCCGCAGACTGTGAGACAAGGGGGCTATATGCCTCAGTGAGAGAAAAGACTGGCTCTGTTTAGGCCTTCATTAGTGCCTGTTCACATCTTCCCCTGTGTTTCTGATAAAGTAAGCTAGGTATTTTTATCTTAATGCAAATAGAAAAATTAAGCAAAGAGTAATTTGACAAAATACAATAAGGACTGTTTTTGTGGAAAATTTCCAGTCCAGACCTACTGGAGATTTACTTTTATGCACTACATAAAACCTTACATCTGGATAGCTGAACAAGCCTTTGTGCTACATTGGGCGTGTTGTATCTCTTCATAACAGAATTTCACATGATTGAAAAGGTCAAGTTTTAAATATCCACGTCAGCCAATAGACCTCCCAGAAGAAACACTTCGGTGCGTAGCAGTGTACGAGCCTAAAAAGCCAGCTCTAGTTGCACAGTGCGGCTTTGTGCAAAAGTAAGACTGAAGCTCAGTATTCTGACATGGAAGAATACTTGTGATACACTTTTCAGTAACTTAATTGACTTAGTGAATTTTGACTTGGCCCAGTGCCTCAATTTTCAGCTTACCAGACCTGCAAATCATGTTTAAAACCAATAAAAATTAAATAGAACTTGCTATGTTGTACAAATAGGAAAACACCAAGATCACTTGAATCTGAATGCTACTATAGTAACTGATACTTTACCTACATTTAGATATGTGTACACATGAACTATAGAGTAATTTGGCCTAAAAAATGTGCCTTGCAACTTGACGCACAGCAATTCAGTCTTGTAGTCAAAAGTTTGGGAATCAGATGACAGCACAGATCAGCAGTTATTTAAAGGCTTTGTACCCCCAGCCACTGTTTGATTATATAAGACTTCTGTGATCATACATGCCTTTGTTTAATAAGTGCACCTTTCTTGTGTACAGCTCAAGTAACAGGCTGTAAGCTTTTACCATTTTGCTCAGTGCTCAGGAGAAAGGCAATATGACCTTCTTCTGACAGACTGCAGCTATTAGTGTGCTGTAACCTCGCTGCTAATACTGCAGGACATCCTTGAAACTAAAAGCAACCAAAGCATTGAAGTCATTGGTGCACAAAACACTTAAGTGGTTGTTAAAATTCCTGACTTTTTTCTTAATGTCTCACTTTTTCCCTGCTCACACAGTTTATATTTTTTTGAGGAAGCTACATTTCTTGGAAACTTCTTCTACCAGTGTTTAAACAAAAATTAAATTACAGGACAATAAACCCCTTTTCCAGTGATAACCATAAATTTTATGGCACTCTTAAAAATTTTTTCTTAATTAATTCTAAATCTAATATAGGCTAATCAGCTTTCTAATCTGACACTAACAAAAATGCATTTCAAAACACTAAATGCTGTTTTGTGAGACTAAAACAAGTGTTTTATTTCTCCTTCAGCAAAATAACTATGTATTTAAGACCACCTGAAACCTTTTGTGCTGTGACCTCTGGTACTGCTGTTCTGCAGAGCACTTGCTAAAAGCCCTTGAAAGGCCTGTGTCAGTATCATTTCATCTTCCCTTGTCTGCCAGCTTGTGTGGAAGGATGGGTGTACATGTAAATGTCCACATGTGAATTATGCTTTTGTTTCAAAGAAATCGAGTGCAAGAGTAAATTTGTAAGATTACCTCTTGAAGTTTGGAATATTTAAAACAGATAAAGAATGCAGAGTCTTTAACAGCATTTCAGTATTCTACAGTTCCTTTCTCCTGACAGTATTTTTCCGTATCTAGGCACTTTTTTTAATTAAAAAGCTATGTTTCAGCTTACTATAAATAGACCTTTCTTCAGACCAGTCCTTTTCCTTTTCATCCCACTGCACCTCAGCACCTTTAAACTCCCTCCCAGAGGGCAAAGGTGTAATGAAAACTGCTGTCATGAGACAGCAGAGAGACCATCTTTCATTTTTCAGAGGTTGAAGAAGCATTCCTTTTTTGGAACACATTCCTCTTGGAAGAAATAGCAGTTACTTCACTGGGGGATGAATTATCTTCTCTATGCAAACTTCACAGTCACTGTAGAAACTACAAGTAAAGGGGAGAGTCTGTGTTGGGCAGTGTGCATGCTTATTAGAACTGCCCAGCAGCCAACTGCATTCAGTCCATCTTCTCATCTCTGAAGTATTATAGGCCACTACCTGGCTTTGTAGTTGTCCTGGTTTAGGGCAAATTTGAGAGGAAACTTCCAAAGGAGTCTCTCTAAAAAGCAAATGCAAGCAGCCCCTCCCCGTACTGTTTTAGGAAAAGATTTCCTTGGAGAAAAGTGGGGAAAAAAGCTGTTTATTTAAAAGGCAAAGTAGTCACAAGCATAAAAAATGAATAGTATTGAACACTAAAACCTCTCAGTGTTCTGAAGAGATGGCAAATTCAGAAAGTCCTTGTTGTGGGGTGTACCTTGGCTTGCTCAGTCTCTTATCAGTCCCTCCTGTGCTGTACAATGCCATCTCCTGGTTCCCAATAGCCACAGGTGTGAGCTCCCGGTGTTTTTCTGGATTTTCAGTCCAGAGCAGGGCTGAACAGCTCCAAGAAAAGAAAAGCCACAGTCTGGGGAACTTGTCTGCCTCAGCCAGCTAAAAACTAACTAAAAGCAAAGGAGAGCTTCCTCCACTGTCTGTGCTGCAGACAGTGCAGTCTATGAGGAGGATGCAGGGAGCAAGGGCAGTCCCTGAGGATAAACTCTGTGCTTCTTCTCCCCACTCAGCTCTCAGAACCAGTCTCAAAGGTGCAGAACTTAATGCCCAGCATAAACAGAACAGACAACTGGGGATACAAGCATCATAAAGTAACCATAGGACAGTAGTCTAAACAGTGCTGCAAAGGTCTGGATGTTTGCAAAAACATGTTGATGAGTTTTTTTAATACGTTTTTGTGGTTCAGTAATACTAACTTTTGATAGCATATGTTATTTGAGGGAGAATGTCAGGTAGTCCTTAAGTTGCTACTTGCCTTTCTGTAAAGAGAAAGCATTTTCTTCTCAGTTGCTGTTAATCGTGGACCACTCAAAACTTAACTGCTGCTTAACAGTAGTAAGAGATTCTGATTTTTAAAATCTGTGCTAACAAGAGTTCTGGCCTGTCATTTCTGGTATCTTTCATTGTTGTTTATGGGCCAGTGGTAATAAACTCAAATAATTAAGTGGATCCTCGAGAAAGTTCTGGCTGGCTGGCAGTGACATGCTCTTTTTGAGACAGAGAATTTATCTAGGGCTAAAGTACTAAAGACTAAGCAGGAGCTCCTAGTGGGTGAACAGCTTGTAGAAGCCACAATACATATGAATAACAGGAATACAGCTAGTTCATAAACCTATGTGCCAAATACATTGTGCAGTGTTCAGGGTTTAACAAGATTTTGTACTTTGGACTGTAAAAATCTAAGTGTATCAAATAGTTGCATACAGGTTTTTAAGAGTATCTGCAGTGTAATTATAGCAATCCACTGAAATTTTCTGAGCTTGGCTCTAACATAGTAACTCAAGAAAAAGTTTTCTCCCTCCTCCACCTCCCCTACCCCCTTCACCAATGGCTATTGGTGCATGTAACAAAATAAAGGCATTAATAAAGTCACTTTTCAGTATAGACACTTTCATGTCCATCTTGATTTCCTGGACTGGAATTTTTCAGGTACAGGTGGAACACTAGTTGTAAGGACTGTTAATTTGGTGGTGAGGAAGGGAGGCTAGTAGAAATATATTAGCATATTTGAAAAATTTCTTAAAATGCAGGCTGGTTAATAATGCTCCTCTGTTTACAAGAGAAGTGAATATATTACCTTTGTAGTTCTATTGTGGTGGTTGTGTTAGACCAGGAGATGATTGGTATTGTTTTCTGGAGTGTGTTGGCTTACTTTAAGAGCAGATAGTCTAGGAATGTCCTCTCCTGCTGTATTGAAAATCTTGAGATTGCTTCATACGTGCTATTATAGAAAATTAAGCTGCCTGTTCCACCTTAACGTGGCAGTACAAGCACAGTAGAGCAAAAATTTTTCTAAACTTTGTTCTGGAGAGTTTATGACGAGTATGTGCTTGTCTGGTACAGAAGCGTAGCAAAAGCTGTGAGAAATCTTGGCCCTTGGGAGGATGAGGGAGTTTGCATGCTAGGGCTGAGTCCCATTCTTGGGCTCTGGAGAAGTCCTGTAACCTGGGTGGGAGCTTCAGCTTTGTAAATCCTGAGCTTTGTCAGGTGGTTAAAACATGTGGGGTCACCTCTGCTGATTTAAATTAATAGTTTAATTAGAGACAGGTCTCAGATACCCAAGATCCACATCAGTGTATCCTGCAATGGAATTGACTTCTCAGTGGGATCTGAAACTCCAGAGACTGTCAGATTGTTAATAGTCTGCCCCACTCCAAGACGTACACATTTTGCATTGTAATTTATGTGCATTAAATGGGACTAAATACACTAGTTTATTTTCCCCATTAGACAGTGGTTGTAGTTGAGATTAACTGTTATTTGAGTGCATTCCTTTAACTGGGTTAAAAAGTTCTCTTGACTGAGACTGTAAGAGTTCCTTAATCCCCATAACCTCTTGTCTGTCTGCAAGGATGGATACATATAGCCATTTTAAATTCCAGGAGTTGCTTGTAGTATAATACAGGTGAAGTTTATATAAAAATGTTGAGTCTTCTGTCATGAAACAGCTGTTAGGGAATTGCAGCCAACCCGAGTCTTCAGCTTTGCTTTTGATCCAGAAAACTGCAGTAAAGTGGAGGTATAAGTGCAAAAATCTGGAGGAGGTTGAAATTAAGTATCTTGTATTGTATTCATGAATTTCCATTTATCTTCCTTTAAAGTGAAAGCATCAGTAAAACAAACAAAAAAAACCTAAAAATCATGTGAATTTGCTTTCACTGTTGTTTCCTTTGTAGGACTTGTGCAATCTGAGCCATTCTTGAAAATAAAAGCAGTGCTGACTTAATGCACAAGGATGCATTTCTAAGGCCACAAGATTTGATAAAACAAACCTAAAAATAATAGTGAAGGGCCAGATTTCAACAATTGTCTGCTTCCGTGCCTCTTAACTGTAGTGCAGAGAGAGGGTGGGCAGCGAATACCTCCCAGAATGCAGCCTTAGCCAGTACTTGTATTTATTTGCAAAGACAACCTGAAGGGGATATATGCAATAATGTCATTGCTACTCTGCAGAAGCACACTTCTGTAACAATAGATGAAAAACACTTATGGCACAACTGTTGACTGATGGCTGGAAAGCTCCACATCCTCCTGCTCAGACTGAAGTGTCAGCTGTTCTTCTCTGGGGATCACGGGCGTGGCAGATGGGCATTCTCTGCAGTGTGAAACTGTTAACACCTATCGCTTTTCATCATCAAAGCACATATGTTAATGGATCCAGTCAACATGCCGTATTTTTTTAAATACACCAGTTTTGTTTACAGTGTCACATCTAGCCTGACACTTTGATACAGCCAGGGATTGTCTAGTAACCAATTGCTTTTATTTGGGGATAAGAAGTTACTGGTCACCCAGTTTGCTGTGCCAATATATGCATCTAGGTAGCGGAGGTGTGGGACACAGGAACAGATGTACCAACAAGGAAAGTGCCTTGATGCTGGATTGGATGGCTAGTGAATGTAAACATTAAGTTAAATTTTGCTATGTACTTAAACTAAGTATGGCCGATTAAGCTAGTGGTAATTTGAATGCCAGCTTTAAAGGGCTTGCATACTCCGGCCAGAGGTTAAACTTGTAAATTGCTGCATAAGCTGTCTCTGTATGGAAATGTGTTTTAATACCTGTTCACTGTCTTTATTCTTTTGCAAGCTGCATGTGTATTGTCATATAAAATCTGCTTTCTACAATTTATTTTGATGGTCAGTTTTGAATGGCTTCCTCTTTGTTACCCGACTGAGCCTGAATGTTGCATTTCTGTAGTATGTAATATGTAGAAAAAAACAAAACAAAATTCCACATTTACCTTTTGTGCTGGAGTCAGTGTTTTTGTAAGGCTGACCAAGTAGTAACCACAGAAGAAGGGTCTGGGCCACTGCTTCACACACAAGAAACAGAGACATGACCATGACATTCCTGGATAGAAGGCTACTTCATTGCACCTGTGGCCACGTTCAGCAGCAGGTGAATGCTTTTTAGTCCTGCCTTTGTAATTGCTCCTGGAAACAGAAACAATGCTCTCTTCCCACACAATCCCATTTCCATGAAAGGCATCCCTGTCTTGGCTGGGTCTGGCACTGCCCTCTGTCTCATCTGGGTTTAGTTCTTTTGTTTCTCATGGGTGGAGGATCCTCACAGATTTATATTTCAGTATTTAAAAATGGTAACATATCACAGTACTGAAAAAGCAGAGTGGGGTCTTCAAAGGCTGGTCACTTTCACAAAAGGCTTGAAGGTGGGCAGCTGGGGAAAGACTGCTCCCCCTTCCTGGCTGAAGTCCTCATTTGAATAGAATCAGATTCCTGCAAAGCTGAGAGGGCAGTTGGGGTGGGGAAAGGGGTGTTCCATTACATGTCACCAGAAATTACTGTTGCCATAGAAGAGCCATCCCATGCAAGTCATGCATGAGTTAATGCTTGGTGGTGTTAGATGCAAAGACTCCTTTTCCAAAATATTGGTTTACTGCACAGTTGTTCACTGACCACTGTTTCACTTAAGGCCCTTCACCTTTCTAGAGAGCCATAGCATTTTTGCGTGTCCTGCTCCCCTGTGCTCACAGCTGATGAGCATTGGTGCAGTTGAGCTCCACAAGGAGCACAAAGTGTGTGCAGAAGAGGAAGCAGCAGTTTGTCCTTTACAGGCTGCTCCCTGCTGCCAGAGCAAGACAGGAAACATGTACTTGGGCACTGTACACTCAGAACTCCAGAAGCAGCTTGGTTCCTGGAAGGAAGCAGTTTTCCATTCCCATGGCAGAGGCCAGCAGAGTCTGGAGCACAGCAGCAGGAGGTGTGCCCAACCATGTTCTACCTTTGCAGCAGCTAGGTCTGTCCAGCCAGGGTGGGCACTGGACAGCAGCACAGCACCTCTGAGGTGCACAGGGCCCTGCCAGCTCTGCCCAGCGCTGGGCAGTGTGGGGTAGTGCAGCTGGGGCATCCTGCTTTGTTCAGCAGCACTGAACCTCTCTGCAAATCATCTTACATGTATTTTCCAGTTATTTGTGCTATACATGGCAAAGTGATCCGTTGCCTTCCTGACTTCCCAGCAGACTCCATCCACAAAAAATAACTAGCAAGAGCCAAAATATTCCTCCCACTCCCGACAAAATAGCTAGGAAATTCGTGGATCAGCTGAGGAGGCTGAGCACTAGTGACCCTGGTGACCCACATCTCCAACTGGGAGATGCAGTATGACTTTCCCAATGAGTAATCTGACTCCAGGCTGGCCTAGAAATGGAAGTGTACTGTGCACTGGTGTACTGGGCGTTGCCCTGGCTTTCCTTTTGTGATGACTCCTGAGTCACACAGCCAGCCTGGGGACTGAGCTGGGTCAGGGGCCAGCAGCAGGTTTCAGTGAGAGGACAGCTCTCACAGCCTCTCAGTGAGAGGACAGCTCTCACTGAGAGGCTGTGCCAGCAGCAGGTTTCAGTGAGAGGACAAAGCTCCTGCAGCTCTCAGATGGCCCTCTGCTGCTGCTGGCACAGCCTGTTACCTGGCTGCAGCGTCATGCAGCAGGTTCTGGTGCCAGAATCCCGAGTAAAGCTGCTCAGGGAGTGTCCCGTAGGGCTGTGAGTGCCCGGACACTCATTACTGGGGTGCAGCTGAGCAGACCCGTGCTGGGACCAGCGAGGGAGCACCGTGGTGCTGGGGCAGTGGGGCAGCCTGGGCAGCACCTGGGCACCCAGAGCACTGCAGATCCGCTGCTCTCAGCAGCATGGCATGGCACAGCACAGCACGGCAAGGCACAGCACAGCACTGCATAGCACAGCACAGCACAGCATGGCACAGCATGGAACGGCACAGCACAGCATGGCACAGCATGGCACAGCACAGCATGGCACTGCACGGGACAGCACGGCACAGCACAGCACAGCACACAGCACAGCAAGGCACAGCACAGCATGGCACGGCACAGCACCCAGCACAGCAAGGCACAGCACAGCACGGCACAGCATGGCACGGCACAGCACACAGCACACAGCACACAGCACACAGCACGGCACGGCACAGCATGGCACGGCACGGCACGGCACGGCACAGCACAGCCCACTCCTGGCCTCTCAGGGCACTGCTGGCCCGTTCAGCCCACCAGGACCGTGCCGGGAGAGGGCAGCACACGTTGCCCGGGACAGCCGGCCAGCTGACTGCTCCAGCACCGGCTCCTGAATGGGTCTAATATTTATTATATTTATTTTCCGGCGGCTCAGCAAGTCCCCTTGGTTTCTCCTGTTCCACTCCGTTCGCGAGCAAAGCCCTTGCTCCGGTTTTCCATCACCCTGAGTCACAAATCCCGGTCAGGGGCAGGCTCATCGCCCGCCTGCTGCCAGCCGGATCGGATTGTCCCAGATCCCGCCTGGCACACCGTGCCCCGGATGGGGCCTCACAATAGCGGCTCCGCATGAAACGGCCCCAATCACCGGTCCCTTGTCCCCACGGGGGATGGACCTGCCGATGGATGTGCTGGGATTGCTGACAGGAAGCCTGTTCTCATGCACGGCTGCAGCCTGAATCGCTGCCCTGCTCTGCCCAGGTAAGTAATCACCGCTGACCCAAGCGCTTTGGGAAAAAACACGAGGCTCCTGGAGACCATTTCTGGACTAAACCTGTGGCAGCACAACTCTTCCTGCTTGAACAGATAAAGCTTTTTCCCGTTTTGAGGAGATGTGTCATTGGCAAAAGAACACGCATGGCTGAACGTGCACCAAAGACCCCCTGGACCACCCCCCATGCACACTGCCTATTTTGGTACTAAGGCAACTTTCCTAAATGGAGTCACTGTAACAAACTTTAAAACATACTCTAGCTGTCCTTTATCATGCATTACACAAAACTTTCTATGTTCAGACAGACACCTGAAGAGTGTCCCTCCTTCCCTCCCCAGCTTCTTGTCTCAGACACAAGAGCTTGCCAAACAGCCCCAGGGCAATAGCAGATGTCTCCAGAACCTGCTCAGGGCACAGCTCTTGTAGCACATCCCCATTATGCTCCATTTGCTGCATGTGTTTTTACTCCTCTGTCTGCTGGACGTCTTCCTTAAGTGAAACTATTAACATTCTTGCATGTGTCGGAAAGCCACTCCATTTTACTTATTTATATAAATTAATGGCATTTAGATAGATAATGCAGAGATACACATCTGTAAATGGAAGCAAATTGAATCATTGTATGAGCTTGAAGAATAAGAGATTTTGTATCAGCCTTTAAAATTAGGTTGTCTATAATGTAGGAAAAAGGTCAGACTCCGTGAAAGAGCAGCATGTGGAATAACTTAAATAAAAATGTCAGCATAGAAACACCAAAAATAAACAAACATTGACAGAGTAGAAATTCCTTTAAAGGCAGTGAAGCTCAGACTTGGCCACAAAACCCCAAGTAAACAGATAACCTTGCACAACATGTGGTTCTAGAGAGAAACTCTAGTTAGCCCTATCATTAAAGAAAAAATCAATCATTACAAAATTTCCCAAGACTGACCTCAGTCATGGGAGAAGAACCACAAGCTGGAGACAATGCATCCAAGAATTTAACTGAGGAGACAGCAACAAAAAAACCCCAAGTCATCACAAAACAAGCAGGGTTGTGAGGGATTTACCCCACACAGCTCTGTTTCTATCTGTATTAGACAGAGCACTGCCAGCTCAGTCCCTGAGAAACGAGCTACCTTGCTGCTACCTTAGATCAGGAACCTGGTCCATATCCACAGATGAGCAGACCTGCTAATAAACCGAAGGCTTAGGTAATTTCACAGCAATTTGTTTGGTAGTTTTGCATTGAGACAGTGGGGTTGGGGAAGTGGGAATGTGCATAGGAAAGGTAAAAGGGGATGGGAGCTAAGGATGGTGTCAACCCCTATCTGAGTTCAAGCAGCTCCCCTCCCTCTCACTGTAGAGCATCAGGAAATGTAATGTCCAGCTTATTTCCAGGATTGTCCTTTACTTAATAAAGATAGTACTTACGAACAGAGAACCAGCCTTTTGTGCTGGAAGAAAGGTGAAAAATAGCAAAATCTAAACTCCTCTGTGTTCTTTTTCACCCAAAATGATTCAACACTCCCCTGCTTCCTTCCTTCCTTGCAGATCAGATGTTGGGAAACCTTGTCTGACTCAAGAACTGTAGAAGCCTTTAATCAGAAATGTAAAACAATTAACTTCCAGAAAATAAAAGCAAAAGCAGAAGAGAGATGCAGTCCCTAAAGACAAGCAACAATCCAAGCCTCTTAGTGAGCCAAGCTATAAAACAAAACCAAAAAAAAATAGCTAGAGATGAAAGCAAATGCATGGAGCATGTCTGAAGGAGGTGTAAGGTCATGGGAGAGAGAAGCAGGCAGCAAAGGCAGCAAGCCATGAACACAGCTGGGTATGAGCATTTCTGGGCAGTATGCTAGTGACAAAAAAGCTTTATGTTCAAAGCAAAGACACCATGCCCCACTGTTCAAACCTTTTTTTGTTCAGAGGATTTAGAAACATATTTTGTAAATAAAAATATCTGTAGGTCATAAACTATTGATCCTGGCATAAATTCCTACACTAAAAGGGAGCAAAACATAACCAAACATGAAAAAGAAACAAAAACTAAAACCATCCTGCCCCCCCCCCCCAACTCAAACCCTCTCAGCTAACTTTTTAGGACAGTAACAGAAATACAGCTTAGAGTCCATGTCCAGACTTAGCAGACACTGGCTATGAAAAGATTCACTGCAAAATTGTGCTAGGCTCATTTGGTATAATAAAGAAATTTCTTACATTAGGACCTAATTTGCCATAGTAACATTTTAGCAAATCTTTTATGCTCTTTTACTTCAGAATAAAGTGTTTGGTTCAGATTAGTGATGGTCTAAGTGGACATCCAGAGTATTAACAGTGATAATAATCTTATGCTCATTGTCTCTGACACCCCTAGATACTCTTGCATAACATTTCTGTAGTTATGAAAAGTGTTACTTCTTTGTTAAATTCCATTAGACATTCAGTTGCTCATGTAGTCGTGAAAATTCTGCAGAAATTAGCCTTGGCTAGGCTACTATTACATTCTGAGCAGAGCAATGACAAACCCAGGAAATATAGGGCTACTTTTCCAAGAAATAAGTACTCAGAAATTTCAGTATTATCAGGTCATACACAGAAACAGAAACAATATACGAGTTGGCTCAGCAGACTTACTACTCATCAGTGTGGGGTTGAGCAATGCCTGGAAATCAAGGCAACCCAAGAGGCTGAGAAAAATGTTGGTAGCAGACACTCAAACTCAAAAGTCTGGACCTCACTACTCAATTTAGTCAATGCTAAAGCAGCACTTTTAAAATATAAACCACTCTCTTACAGAATAGTTTCTTTGATAGCTTGAATTGTGAAACAAGCCCACTGCAGCCTTAGATGTTCTGTTCTGTTACTGAGCTCCCACTGGGCAACTCTCCCAGAACCTTCATCCCCCAGTGAAGGAGCTGTGGGCCAACTCTCCACCCTCCTCCATGCTCCCAAAGCTCACTTGAATAACTTGAGTAATTCAGGACCCTGGGAAAAGACATCCTTAATCTGTAGTTGGGGCATCTCAGGACAGCCTGCACCCTGGCGTGTTAACCCCTCAGGTAAAGTTAGATTCCTGACTGGCTTGAAGCTCTGCCTCTTTCTGTCTGGTGAGAGCATTTTCTACACTTTTCTCTTTTAAGAGCTGAAGGAAGTACAGCATAGGAATGGTGTTAGGCCCCCTGAACTCACTCAGTGAGTCTTTGAAAGGGCTGCAGTATTTCAACACCCTCAGCAGAAGACAACAAACTTCTCAGGAGGTTGAATAGCTTTTATTTGCAAACTTTAGAGAATAAAGTACTTGGCAAATTTTAAAGCAACATCCAATTAAAGCAAGGCACTTCACAAAGCATTCACTTAGCAAGCTCCAATTTTAAGTGATACAGATTTTGAGAAAAGGAAGTTGTGGGGCTGGGGGGTGGGGGGTGATGGCTTGGTAGCCACTTTGGGCCCCGGTGGATGGGGCAGAGCAGTGATTGTACCACCTACCCAGAACTTGCCCTGTTCCCTGCTCTGAGCTTGCACTTGAGTGGTTTTGAGCCATTAGTCTTTTCTCCAGTCTGCTACAAATGGGCAGCACTAAATAATCACGCTGTTTACTTTTCAAGTGTCCTGTTAGGGTACTGAAAGGATAAATCTACAGCATAAGTATGCACATCTGTTTCTATTAATGTTTTGATATTCGTGAAAATCAATCTATTTTAAAAATATTGAGCCACAGAAGAATGTGTTAGTCAAACATCTGTTCCAATTTTTTTATTGTTACTCTTCATATTCATGTTCTGAGTTCAAGAGACCTAGATAAAACAATAGTTCTTAATTAAATAGTGAGGCAGCAGTAAAATGACTATTTATTCTTGAGGAAAAAGGCAAACAAAATAATCATTAGAAAGCCCACTAAAAGAGAAGGCAAATTATTTCATGTGCACTAGAATAATAACATTTTGTCAAATACTAAGAAAAAAAATTTATGCAAAGTAGAAGAAAGAAAGACATAACAGATGAAATTGGCACTATCTTGCTCAGACCCCTCTTCATAAATTCTCAGACTGCAAAATACATCATGTACACTAGAAGTATTTTGGAATTAATAACAGTATTTTAGAATAAATACATCTAATAAACAGTATGACTAAGAACAGGTCATGCTACAAAAACAATAAAACAATGCTTAATGATTTTTTGTCAGCTCTGTTTACAAATGCCATCCTTTGTTCAAAGGACATATAAATTCCTTTATTTATGCAAGGAGGCAAGAGTAGCACATTTTCCAGGCTTTCTACAGAAGCACCATAAAATTGCTGTATATTTTATTTCTGTTGTGCCAGGAAGAGAGAAGAGGGTGCAGTTAACAACTACCTATACTTGTAATAAACTCAGATTATTATGGGCTCAAGACTCACCTGCAGTGAGATTATGCCTTGCTTCCTCTTATTGATATGCCAGACATTAACACAGAGCAGTGGAACAAAACTTTCACTGGCTTTGGAGCAGATTGATACAAGAGCAAAGCAACACAGGCATTAGCTTAAATTAGTATCCATTTCATCTATTTACAAGAAGCCTTCATATAGCCTTAAATAATTTAAGTTATATAAACTCTGTGTGTTATTTTCAAGTGACCTTTATCATGAGATCTTATATGTTTCAGAATAGCTACTTGCAAAAGATAAAACTATTGAATAAATATTTGCAAATTACCTCTTACAAGCCTAAGAATCATGACTTTTATATTCAAAAGACTGTTTTGTGTGACCAATGAGATACAGAATTGTTTGCTATACAAACTACTTCCCAAACACTGTGATGTTGAATCTTTGCTATTTTGTACTTTGACATCTAGATAAGCAAAGCTAAAATCTTACAACCCAATACACAAAAGCCCTGTTACCACAAAGGTGTCTTACTTTGATTCATCAAGGGAGCATTCAAAATTAAAATCAGATATTTCTTTGAGGTAGAACTTCAGTTGACTCATTATCTTTTCTTGTAATATTTCTAATCCTTGACGATGTAAGGCCAAGGGATATGGTACCATTCAACTGCAAAAAAAACACCAGACAAACCTTGTTTTTGTGGCCACATCCCAATGTGGTCACCACAGTTCATCTGAGGCTGCACAGAGCGTGGTCTCTGACATTTGTTCCACCCAGCCCTTCAGTGTCATTTAAAATGTATGATACCTAGCCCAATATTAATACCCTAAGGTGGCTCTGTCTGCACAGATCTACTCAACTTACCCCTGAGAGTTGCCTTGCCTAGCACAGCTGCAATCACAAGGCATCAAAGTTATTATCTTACTACAGATCTTAGCAATTACCTGTATCATGGGAGCAATGGGTGATATTCCTACCCTGTAGCTCTGGACTCGAGCCTCCATGCATCTAAAGCTTCCTGAGCCTCCAGACTGTCCGAGTGTTGGTTTACACTGAGCTGTGAATGGAGGGAGCCAGTCACCTCCTCACACACTAAACTCAGCAACAAGGAATACCAGTCTGAATCAACAGATACAGCCCAAACATGGGCTAGGGCTTCTGGTCAAGGGCCAGGACCTTGTGGGCTGTTATGCCAGGCTCCATGCACAATGCAAAAGAGAGGATCCCAGCAGTGAAGCAGCCTGTAATGCCTTCTGTGCTGGTGAATGACACTATGCAGCAACACAAATCACATAAAAACTTCCTTCTCTGTGAGTACTCCTGCACATACTAGATTAATGATGACACCTCACTGTGTCTGGGCTCAGGCACGTGCACACATGAATATGCTCAGGTGTACACAAGCACTTCAGCAGCCAGTTCTCAAAGGAATCAGTGTAGATACATAGATGCATCTATGTGTATGCACATGATATATGTACGTGTATATCTGCATAACTGCATCCCTTCTGATGAAGCTACACCACCTTGCAGCAGTGACAGGGCCAAATCCTTTCTACATCCAGAGGTGCTCTGCTCCTGAAATACTAGGGAAAGAGAGTGCATTTCAGCTTTCTTTAAGTGTGCCTTTGCAACACATTCTCACAGCAAGGATGCATGAACAGCTGAACAGCTCCTGATGTAAAGTCTAACAATTAGGGAGACAAGAAAGAAGTTGGAGGGGAGAGCAGATACTAATAAAAGTTATGGACAACTAGCTGAAAAAAAGCTCTGAACAAGCAAGAAATGAGTGTGTTGAGTAGGTTAGAACAGGACAGAGGTAATTCTAAGGTAATCTTTGCTTTTAGGAATTGTATGCATGGTACACCTACAAAAAGTCTGATCAGATTTCAGATCTCATTAAGTTCTCAGCTCCTTTCTGCCTTGGGAAATATGAACATCAATAAATTGGATTATGTTTTGAATGTGCCCTTTATAGTCACAGGCTTCTTTAGGTTGGAAGGTACCTGTAAGATCATGGAGTCTGTTAACCCAGTACTACCAAGTTCACCACTTAACTATGTCCCCAAGAGCCACACACACATCTTTTAAATACCCCCAGGTTGGTAACTTCAACACTTCCCTGGGCAGCTTGGCCCACTGCATGACAAGCTTTTTGGTGGAGAAATTTTTCCTAATATGCAATCTAAACCCTTCCTGTCACAATTTGACGCCATTTCCTCTTATCCTACCATTTGTTCCTTAGGAGAACAAGCCAACCCCCACCTGGCCACAGCCTCCTTTCAGGCAGCTGTAGAGAGTGATAAGGTCCCCCCTGAGCCTCCTTTTCTCCAGGATAAACACCCCCAGCTCCCTCAGCTGCTCCTCACAGCACTTGTGCCCCAGACCCTGCCCCAGCTCCATTGCCCTTCTCTGCACTCTCTCCAGCCCCTCAGTGCCTTTCCTGCAGTGAGGGCCCAGAGCTGGACCCAGCACTGGAGGTGTGGCCTCAGCAGTGCCCAGCACAGGGGGACAATCCCTGCCCTGGCCCTGCTGGCCACAGCATTGCTGATCCAGGCCAGGATGCCATTGGCCTTCTTGGCCACCTGGGCACAGCCTGGCTCATGTTCAGCTGCTGTCACCAGCACCCCCAGGTCCTTTTCCATGGGGCAGCTTTCCAGCCACTCTGTCCAAGGCTGTAGTGCTGCCTGGGGTAGCCTGCCCAGAGAAGCTGACTTTAGTCATGGGGTAGATTGTGGTGGTGCATCCCATCCTCCCTCACCAACCACACTATAAACTGAGAAATGCTCATTAGTCCTAGGCCTTGGCAAACAGCACCTGGGCTGAACTCTTGATTTTTTCAGACCACTGTCTGCTCCCAGGAATTAGTGCTGTCTAATAAGTACCTGTATAAGTATTTCATTAACAAACTGACTTGGAAACTTATTTTTCTTGCCTGAATAACAACCCAAGTGGAATAATACTTTTGTGGTTGAACATTCAAAGGGAGTTACCGACTCAAATTGTGGCATAGAAAAATACTATGACTAAAGCCCACTCTCTTATGACCCTATAAACAGCAGTCCAAAGTGAGACCTATTCTATATGAATATGAAAATCTAAAATGTATAAATGATGCATTTAGTAAAAATCAATAAAATAAATTTACACATTTTCTCAGTTTTAATTTTTTAATTGTTCATATTGTTAGTTTGAAAGACACATTGCAAAAATCAGAAAGAGTACAACTCTCCAAGCAAAATAAACAAGTACAAGAAGCCTTCTTTCCAAAGCATGTGCAAAAGGCAGCCTTCCTTTCTGGAATGTATTGAGCCCACTTCTAGCATTTTGCTTTTTCTGAAAAAATAATGGGGAAAGGAAGCAGAAAAATAAGGAGAGAAAAGCAGCATATCAATAGGGAAGAAAATAAAGTGGGAGAAATAAGAAGGATATACTTACCCTCCAGAACCTAAGAATTTTTACAAGGATAACCTAGCCAAGCCACCCAGTAAGAACCTTCCCTCTCCAATGATCCCTTAAAGGTTGCATTATTTTCACTTTTCACCTGTCTCAAACATGCAACTCAGAATATGCAGCTTTCATGTAGCTGCTAAACAATTCCTAGAAAGGCCCAAAATATCTCTGCATGTGTTTATTTTTAGATATTGTGATATTAAAACAAACACTGAGATTTAAGGGAAAAAATTTCTGTGATGGAATCAGTGAGCTCTGAGCCCGGGGAGACAACAACATCACTGTGAGTGACAAGTGTAGAACCAACTGAAGAAGCAGGAAAAAAGCACTGACCTAACCAAAGCTTTGTCCTAATTTCAGAGTATGACTCACCTAAGTGAGCAAGGGCTTATAAGAGCAAACATATATGCATTTCATCTTGGAGCACTGTGGTTGAGAAAGTGATCCAACAAACAGGAGAGGTGGAAATCAGTGTTGCTGACTAAGGAACATTTGCAGAAATTGTTTTCCCATCCTTTCTTGGCAACTAGAGGAACATTGTTCTGAGTTAAAGCAGCTTCCAAACTACAGAAAAAGACCCTAAATGCAAAACTTTACACTGTTTTCACCAAAACAATGCAAGTATATAGCCATGGCATCCAGGGAAAGACTCAGCCTCCTCATTCATGCTTACAGTATATTTTCCATTCTTCCACTCCTCTTCCTGTACAGAAAGGAAATGCTTTCTAATCCTATTCACATTTGTCTCTCGTTTTTCTATCCCCATAACTCCTGTATCTTTTTTTACCCTGAAATAAATCTGTAGTTGTGCAAACTACAATCTTGTGTAAACAAGACTGATAACATCAAGTCTCTAAATGCTGTAAAAATAGCTCAAAGTCTTAAAATTGCCATATACCCCATATGTGTCAAACTGAACATTCCCTTCTAATACAATTAATTTGACTCTCTATCTTTTTAAACCTGTTATTTAGCAGAGTATTTCACTAAGAGGTTTACAATAATGGCCTCTCTTGTTAAAAAATTAGTGTGATCGAGTGTTTTACTGCTTAATTGCTGATCAGTAAAATGAAAACTGTAATTAGATTTATGACTTAACAAAACAAATGACAAAAGTTATATCCTTCATGTAGAAATACCTAATCCTAAATCAATTACCAGAGAATATCTGAGAAGATTTTACAGGCTTAGTGTTTTTTCATTACCTCCCTGAAAAATAACTTCCTAACTCAATGCTTATTCTAACACAATGTGACATAGTTGATATTTTTTTCAGTTCAAAATATCAAAACCTCAGCAGGGAAACACAGTTTTAAATTGAAACAAATTAGAAGGACAGAGCAAGAAGATAAAACTGCTTATTGAAGGATAACTTCTTAAGTTTTGTTTCTCCTGTTTGTTTTTAGAAAACAAACAGTAGAAACAAAAACAGCACAAAATGCTGAGGACTATGAAAACCATGAGAAAGGAAAGGAAGCAACGTAGCAAGCATAACACATTTTCCAAAATGCAGGTAACATAGCAAATATACTCTCATTAAAGACAAGAAACTATAAGCCAAAGTATTAATTCAGGAGTCAGGATACAAAAAGACAACTCCTGAAATGTAGAAAATATTTGTAAAACAAGAGGAACATGATATATAAAACCAGATGAAAAATAATCAAGGGAAATAAGAACAGGAAAGTAGCTCTGCTCCATGTAACTGAAGGAAGGATTTGGCAGATTCTGACTCTGTTCAAGTCTGTCCATGTTTCCCCATCAGAACTGAGCCTTGGGAACTGGTTGTGTGGGGAGCAAGAGATGAGCTGCTTGTACTGCTGGATGCTCCTGCAGCAAATATCAGTTTGTTTTAGCAGGTTGAAACAGGAGAACTAAGAAGAAATAACAAAAGCTATTTCTTTTGTCTCACTACTGGCATATCTGGTAAAAAAAAACAAACCAAAACAAACCAACAAATACCTCAAACATCCACACTGAAAGTGAACTCTGACGCGCACACGCACAGCATAACAAATTAATTCACAACTATTTGAAGGAAGAGGGTGCTCCCATCCAAATTACCCGAGCTCAGCCACCTCAGAACATGTGACTGCCTGTGAGCAGCAGTGCCCAGGGATATCTCACAGGAGGATTTTACAATGGAGCTCTCTCACACTACTGACCTTTGGCCAGCCTGAACATGTCCACTGTTATGTAGGACTGTGCCAGAACATTTGGTGGAAAAGGAGGTAAGGCACCTGACTGGCTTTTGCATTCATCCGTACTGGGCTCTGGCAAGCTCTCAGAAACAAGAAATTCCCTGGTTTTAACTGAATTTTTAAGATACGGATTGAACAGTGCTTTTTCACTGAAATCTTCCAGCCTTAAAACTTGCTCATCGTCATTTTCTTCATTTTTAATTGGATTCTGCTGGGATCCACACAAATCACTTGCCACTTCTATGGGCTGGACTTCCTTCCCTGGTATCAAAGCTGAATGCATTTGACTTCTGGTAAATTGATCAGTAATTATATAAGGCATGGATGGGGAAAAACTTTTAGCAGCTTCATTCTCTTCATTATGCAGTATCTTTTCATGTCTGTTAATTATGCCTTTTGTATTAATACCAGTACATTCAGAAACATGGTTTTCATAATTTATTAGTAGGGATCCTTCCTGACTTTCTTCAGGAAAACAGTATTCCAAAACATTTATTTCTTCAAAGTCTACAGTTTTGGTCTGAGATGACATTCTCTTCAAAAATGAATTATTCTGTCAATACAAAGAGATAAATTGGAGAGTTATAAAGGGATAGATCATGTATCAGTTCATTTTTCAATAAATAAATTATTGCAATTTGAGCTCTGTTTAACTCATAATTTCAGACTTGCACCAGTAAAGAGTTTGGATGCTTTTCAGATGGGAAGCAGTTACATGTGAATGAGTACTAAAAAAGACAATGTTATTTTGTCCATTTACAAAATGCTTTCATATTAGGTTTTCTGTATGTAATGAAATAATGAATTTCAGTGAAGGCTCAGAATCAGGTTTGAATTGTGTCCATGTTTTCTTGTCTAACCAGACATTTTTGGGAAAAAAGTTTAAATCCCATTATCTACAATTTACACTTTCTGTGCAAACCTGGTCAACTCCACTCCATTCAAATAAACATTGAAACTTTAATAAGGAATAAATATTCAAAAAATAAAAAGACAGAACTGTTAGTACAACTATATACCAAATCTTACTATATGTTGCAGTACCGTTTTTGTGGAGAAGAAAGGAGGTATGCAGATGTGGAAACCTAATTTAATAGACTCAATAGCCTCTGCAAATTTAATTTACTTCATTAAATGAACCATAGCCACCAACCACTTTGTCGCTTCAAAACATTACTTCCCAATATCATATAAAAATTAGACTAATACACTTTATGAAGATGCATCTTCCCTATTATTTTGGAATACTATAAAGAGCATTTTGTAGCACCTAAGAAGAAGAATGAAACTCAGTTAAGGGGTGGTGGGGTGGTTGATTAATGAAATGACTGGCCAGAAAAGGATTTATTTTCCCTCCATTTGATCCCTTCTTTAATGCATAAAATTCCAAGTACTACCACAGATGAAGGAAGAGGCCATTCCACTGCAAGACTTTCTTCAGGATTTGGTATATCAGGCCAGCAAACCTTTTTAAACCTATAGTTGAGAAAGGAATTTTAGCCAAATTATGAAATAAATAGATTGTTAAAAATTAACAAATCACCAGAAATTCCAAAAACTGCTGAAGTATCAAACATTCAGAAAGGAAATGTTTTCTATATCAACACAATGCTTTTCAATAAAATTGTTTCCCCATACACTGGTTTTTATTACAAAAGATCTCAACAAGATCTCTTGAGTTGCAGAGACATTGCAGAAAAGCCATTTTATATTACATAATATATTATGTTTTATTATATTATATTACTCAATTAAATAGTATATGAAATAAGAGCATGCCAAAATATGACAGTATACAAATTCTATCATTTTTCAGGGTGTTTCTTCAGTGAAAATCCACCTCAGGTGAATTTGTTCAAGGAAAGTGACCCTAGCACTATATCATATTAGAACTACACTGAGTTCCTAAATTAGCAGATAAAGCATGCTCACTCATTTAATCACTCACTGACACTGGGTAGAGAGGCAAGGGAATGAAAACCAGTCCTTAGCTTGACTTTTCTCATGGCAATTTTATCTACACAAGAATATAAACATTCTACTGCATCTGAAGTATTCTTCAGAAAAAAAATAGTTTTTGCTATTGTAAAAATTCATTATACTCAACACAGATGAAGATGTAAAAGGGATGGAAATTATTTCTTCAGTTGTACTTACTACCTGATGCTTCTCCACTTGACAACAGTATTGGTTACAGTAGCTTAGAATGCCCCAAAATAGTTCAGATTTTTAACCTTCTCATCAGCCAAACAACACAGTCACTTTTCTTGTGAAAATATTTTATAACCTTAAAAACACCCTCACAGTCATCTTTGGAATGTTACTGGATCCTCATGCCCAGAGAAAAAAAAATTAAGTCTATCAGGGGACATCTGTGACAGCAGATGAAAGGATTATGAATCATGTGCAGATACGGATCCATACTCAAGGATCAAGCATCCAAATGTTTTCACAGAATGTAATTTCTAGGTTTTTCCTCATTCCTTTGCAGCTCAAGAGAGGCATCATAAACTAGTAAGAGTCATAGTTATAGGTAAGATAAGCAACGGGGCTATGTCCTAGCACACTCCTAGCATATTAAAAGTGTCTAGAAAGCTTTATTTCCTGGAATTATTAATTTTTCAGAAACTGACTTTAAGCTTACTCCCCTCACTTAAATGGGGACCATGGAACTGCAAATGGCATGTATGTAACATTTTACATAAACTGATGTAGGTGATATGTAAATCTGTTTCTCTCATTTATTTTGTTTCAATTTACTAAACTTTCTAAAATTAATACTTATTTTTGGACTACAGCACATAAACTGTAGTCAAAGTATAACCTGCACACTTACTTATTTGCTACTTCAATTGCTTGGTTTCTATTTAGACATTGGTTTTGAACACAACAAAGGCCTTTATAAAATAAATAAAAATCCCCATTTTAAGGGTAATTTTAAATGGTTGCATTCAGTTTTAGCCAGTAGGAAATATACTCACGCGTGTTTTTTCAAAACGCACGTTATCCAAAGGCCTATCAGACACAAAATGCTTATCTCAACAGGTATAGCAATAAAAAAAATATCTTCTTTATCTTTGGACAAAAACAAAGAAATAAAAACCAAAACACCAGTTAGTCCACATTGTTGTTTCTTCAGGTATTCCCTAAGACAGCTAATTTTTAATATCCAAGTCATTTAATTTGCACAATTCTAAAGAGCTCTGTAAAAATAGCCAAAATTATTCAGAATAAATATGTAGGATACCCATTCTATGATGAGTCAAAAGATGAGTATTTGGAATCCAACAAGCCACAGTTACTGAGCCAAAAATCCAGTTATGATGAGACTTTTCAGGATGTTTTAGGAAAAAATTTATCGCATTTTAAAATTTCCTTTAATTAACAGAATCAAACAATAATTTAGATTGGAGGGGATATCTGTACATCACTTCATGCAACTTTAAACCTAGATCAGGCTGCTTATATCATACCATGCCAACCTTTGGAAGCAACCTACCACCACTTGATCACCTATTATTTTACGTTCACCGAAATCTGGTGGTCCCTGCCACTTCTACCAGTTACAAAAAGATAAATAGTGAATTGAGTGCAGGAGATAGATTTTAAACTACAAAAAAAAATAGGGTTACTCTGGCTGAAACACTGCTCAGATTTCTGAGCTAATTTCAGAGTACCAGAGGCATTTAGGAATGAGAACATTCTTCCTGAAGTTGAAATGAGGAAATTTCATTCTGATCTGTTGCCATTATACCTTGTCAAATCTGGCTAAAACAAATAGTCAAAGATAGGAAAAGGTATTTCCCTACACACTCACTGGCCACAACCTCTGCACTCATTTTCCAGTTAAGCTTCTATACCAGAATAGGTGAAACACAATGTGTGGTTTTTGTAAATCTCTCAGATAGAAAAGTCTACTTTGTAATGGACTGTTAGGCATCCCATCCCATAGCTGATAGCATACACACTGCTGCTTCCACAAACAACCATAGTACTCCACTGCTTTACTGACAAGGAAATAAAGATTTTTGGGGTTGACTTCTAATTCTGAGGGTTTTTTAGTCTGTGAGATTGTCAGTGAAATTAAGTTAAATTCAACTACCAATTTGCCAGTTCTTCCTTGTTTGGTCCAACACTACTTAAAAAACAAACAGAAGTTAACAAATGCCTAGAAAACAATGTCCTGTATTTCTTATTTCCAAGCCCATTTTTTAAAATAGAAATAAGTAACCTGGATTATTACTTACCCAATTTTAAAGTCTTGAAGGTTTTTGGCTCTCCAATGGTTCCCCCAGCTTTGTTGCTTGCCATGATCTGAACAGTGTATTGTGTATTGGCCTGTAAGGACTTCAGTCTGTATTGTAGAACGTCAGAGTTCACTGTTTCATCTTTTTAGGAGATTTATGTAAACACACAAAAGTAGTGTTATATCAGGGAGCTGTACACTTATTTAGCAACTTCTGCAATAACAGATCACAAACTATTTTAGAGGTAACTTGAAATACAAAGCAGCCTTACTAATACTTTAAAAGATGAAACCTAAATTACTGAATATTTAATCAATACTACTTAAAAGTTTGAGGCAAAAACCTGAACCATTACGTATTTACTTTTAAAAATAAATACAAATATTTTTGCTAATATTAAAGATAGGTGAAGTACATTCTCCTGCAGATTATCAATGAAAATTGATAATCTGAAGGAGAACATAGAAAAGAAAATGCTTTGAGAACTTTATTTCCTCAAAATAGTTGGCTCAGAAATTAAGACCTTCAAATAACTTCTGTAGCTTGTGAAATTCAACTATACTTCTACTACATGCAGTTAAGACACTGATCATCCAAAAGAATGTCATCTATCAGCACTGGGATACCACCCCAATAAAGTCAAAGGAAAGTCAAAATCAAAAGGAATTTTTTCCAAGTTTCAAAATGCTTTTATGAATAGAACATTGTTTCCAGTGCATTCTCCAATATTGAAATTAATGTAATGTGCTTCACCTTTAAATTTTTTTAAGCAGGGCATAAAAAATCCTACAAACAGTACCAAATGCATCTTCTTAAAAAATCCTACTAACAGTACCAAATATATCTTCATATAAGAAATTACAGTCACTAAAACATTTCCTGGTGCATAACATCAAAGGCAACTCATTTCCTCAGTCAGTTCTATCGAGAAACACCCAGGAAATAGTTATGCTGCAATATGTCCCAAGTTAAAATAAACTGAGTTTCTCTTAAGCCAAGGGTGGGAAAGTGAAGTTCTAGTGCTGGAAGGCCATTAGTGAAGTCACCTTGGCACACACCCCCACATCCTACTATTATCAAGAACACATGACATCAGAGAAGCCTCAAAAAACATCAGTACAGCATGTTTTGCCATTTAAATTTAACTCCCTTGCGTTGGTATTTACAACTAATTTTCTAAAGAAAATAATCTGAAGTCCTAAAAGGGACACAGCCTGCTTCACATTACAAGTAATATGGAGAAATACAGCTCTGTAACATGAGGCTCCATGCCTCACAGATGACTCCTGCACAAAGCAGTCAGCATTAAATTACACAGAAACCAACATAATAGGAAAAAAATCTCAGAAGTAATTAGCTCTCTCTTTCACATTTAAAAATTACTGAGAATTGCCCTGGCCTGAACTGGATACCCATAAGAAACAAGCATCACAAGATTTGTAAGTCTGAAAACTTCGCAAAAGAGATTGTGTTAGGTGCCTGATAACAATGACGTCTAAAAAAGTAAGGAAAAAAAACAATTCTGAAGCACTGAATGATCCAACAGCTTTCTTCATAAACTATATAGGAAGAAAAGTTTAGGTCACCCAAACACTTTTCATGAAAGCTTCTGCTGACATTTAAACGAAAGGAATTTTGAACAGATACCATTACACTGCCAGATTGTATGGACACTATTCCTGGGGTAGAGATTAGGAGTATGCTCAAATTTATGCTATCAGCCTCCAGACCAGAAAAGCCACGGCAAGCACAGAAAATCAAACACATCTGAAGAAACTGATCTAAAATGATGTCCATAGAAACTATTCCTTGACAGCTTATTTTACTGTTATTTCCAAATTTGCTTTTAATATAAAATTGACACTAAAAATACTTTAACAGAAAATTTCCACCATACTTTTCCAGAAACTGAAGGCATATCCTTCCAAGGACAATTATGAAACTTATAAATTCACTGAACCCTCATGATCTATGACTTCACACAGAATCTATGATTCTCCAATATATTTCAGCTCCTCTACCCCTGTCAAGATTTTTTTCATTGATTGACTTTAAAGGTGCATCAAGATAGAAGAGAGACTGAAAATTTCATAACCCTGTTCGAAGTATTATTGTTTAATGTGTACTTACTCAATTCTTTTCCATCTTCAGGTTTATAAAATATTGTATAGTTAGTGATAAATCCATTTCTTTTAGCCTTTGAAATCTCATTCCACTTTACTGTAACTTCATTTTTCCCCACAATGCCTGTATCAGCCACAGGTCCTTCTGATGGCTCTACAGAGAAGCATTATGAAATAGCAAAAGTAGTAAAATAGTCAATAGTGTTATCTGCCTCTGTTCTTTTACACATATCAGTAACATAAGAGAAAACATATACATGAGAAAATATGTAAACTTAGTGCTCTGACACAGTCCTTAAATTTTCTCACTCTCTTTAATGTAGAAACTCTTCTGATAAAACTTCCCGTCACCTATTATGGCATTTGCATAGTTTCAGGTGTTATTGTATTCAAATACTTAGATGTCATTAAAAGGCTTTATTGTTACAACATCAGGGAGAGTTCAAGAGAAAAATTATCCCTTGTGCACTCCTGGGGGAGGACTCAGGTGCAAGGCCACTGCCTTTGCAGGAGATCTCTGCCTGAGCTGGGATTCAAGTGGCATCTCCTGCACCCCAGCATCCTCAGCCTTGCCCATCACACTGAACAAAGCCTTTCTGCTTACACAATACCATCTCACACATTGCTCATAACTTTGTGGAGACTTTTTGAAGAAAGAGTTGTCTGTGATGCAGTTTTAAAACTTCCTTCCCATTCTCTAATAACCTTGAGTGTTGTAACAGCTACCTAAAAACAGGAAAGCACTCAAAACCCAGTTCTGACTGTGCCAGTAATTATCCCTGAAACAAAAAATACTCCATTGCCTCCCCCCAGTAATTAATGCTCTTTAGTGGTGCATTGTACTATGTGTGCCTGCACATTTGCGTAGACACACACACCAATCAACATTTTTACATGGAATCTTAAAATTACTGGTAAACTACATTCTCATAGCTGGTTGTATAAATCACTGAATTCACAATAAACTTCTACAAATAAAGAAACTTTACCCTTTCCTCTGCAAAACACTACTTCATCCAAAATTTCTATCCAATTACAAGCGCCATGTCTTCTTAACATTTTTTATGTGCAAGACTGCAAAAATTTTATTACATTATAAAATCTAACAAAAAGTAGGCTTTTAAAAAGAGCCATTTCATTTTTTGAGTAGAATTTCCTCATATATTGACTGACAAATGTAATCAAGCATTAAAATCAAGTATAATTATATATCTAAATGAGGTTTTAAACATTGAAGAGATAGCTAGTTTTAAAAATTCTTTCATGTTCGTAGCTACACTTTTTCCAAATACTTTGTATACAATATGTAAAATTCACAAAAAATTAGTGGGTGCAAGCAGCAATGTACCTCTATCACAAGATGAATACTGTCTTATAGACAAATTTTATTGCTGAACAGAACAGAAATTAGGAACCCTGAAACCTGGGGGTTTTTCCACCACCTTCATCTTTTTTTCAAATAACAGTAGTACCACATCACTAAAAGATAATACATCCTGAGAAACAGACTACAACACACATTTCACAACATGATTACTTTAAAATACCTACTTTTTTCTTCAGCATAGATTTGTGTGTAAGATGGAGCTGCTACGTTACTTCCATAAAGAGGATACACCAAGATGTTATAGCATATATATGGTTTAAAGTTTTCTATAAAGGAAAGATAAGAATATTTACATACAATCTCTACGTGATATTACTACAATGAAAATAGACTAAATCACAAGGGAATTCTAAATATAGCGTTACTGACTATTTGCTTCTACTCTCTAGCAAGCACAACGTGCGATTATTGATTTGAATGCTCATTACTAGCTTTAACACACTTCTTTCATAGCAGTATTTGTAAGAGCACATGGTTTCTGGATCATTTCTCACTAGAAATAGTTTGAATGGGTAATTATACTTCAGCATCATACAACTTCTCTATATGAATCCACTTACTCATCTCTAAACCCTCTATGGTTTTAGAGGAAGTCTCTATTTTCAAATAACCCGTATAAAATTTCACTTGAAGGTAGCATTTGTAATTTCACATATATTGATGTTTACTGCTTTGCAAGAGACAACTTTGTCTCATGCATCAGATTAAAAAGCAGTGGGATCCCCCAGTCTTAACACTCAGGACCTGAGGGAATGACAAGTAACTGTGTCAGGGAGGATTAGGTTGGATATTAATATAAAAGATTCTTCACCCAGAGGGTGTTTGGGCACTGGAACTGGCTCCCCAGGGAAGTGGCCAAGGCACCAAGCCTGCTGAAGTTCCAGAAGGGTTTGGACAATGCTCTCAGACACATGGTGTGATTTTTGGGGTCTCCCATGCAGGGCCAAGAGTCGGACTTCAGTGATTCTTCTGGGCCACTTACAACACAGAATATTCTATTCTTATTTCTACACTGATGTTCTAGTCATGCCAACTGCAGATCTTCTGACTAGCCTGACTCAAGGGTACAGTTGTTGCAAGTGAGATCTCTACAGTAGAATTTTATGTTTCAAGATATAGTTCCAGCTTCTGGAAATGAAGTTTTGAACTCTGAACAATCCAGGAGTACCCTGTAATCAACCCAAGTACCCACTACTTACAACAACCCCAAGTAATCAACCAGGTGTACCCACTACTTACAACAGCTCCCATCAACTCTGAGAGGACATATCTGTAGCTTTACATCCCCTGGCATGAAACCAGTGTAAAGGGATTTCTAGATCATTCCTCTCAAGCTCTGCAGCTTGCTAAGCAAAAATAATGGCTATCAACAAATCCCTGCATGATATCAGCTTTCTGCTGCTCTTTCAGTCTATTACACCTATTGCAATGGCCATTATATATACATTACCCCAGCTGGTTTTAGCTAGGATAGAGTTAGTTTTCTTCCTAGTGGCGGGCATGGGGCTGTGCTTTGGATTTGTGCTGAACAAATCCAGGGCTGACAGTACAGAGATGTTTTTGTTATTCCTGAGCAGAGCTCACACAGAGCCAAGGCCTTTTCTGCTTCTCCTGCTGCCATGGGGGTCTGGGAGGGGACTGGGGTTGCCTGGGGGGCTGGGAGGAGACACAGCCAGGACAGGTGAGCCCAGCTGAGCAAAGGGGATGTTCCAGACCATGTGGCATCATGCTCACTATGTGAAGTGGGGGAAGAAGGAGGAAGGGAGGACATTTGGAGTGAGGAGTTTGTCTTCCCAAGTCACTGTTACATTCAATGGGGCCCTGCTGCCCTGGAGATGGCTAAACTCCTGTCTGCCCATGGGAAGCAGTGAACTCACTCCTTGTTTTGCTTTGCTTGTGTGCAGGGCTTTTGTTTTCCCTATTAAACTATCTCCATCTCAACCCATAAGAGCTCCTGCTTTTACCCTGTTGATTCTCCCTGATCTCACTGGCAGGGCAGTGAGCGAGCAGCTGCCTGGGCTTGGCTGTTTGCTGGGGTTAAACCACAAGAGTCAAATCACTGAGGTGATGACAGATTTGATTGGTATGTACTAGACTGAACTCACAGATGTTAGTGCTGTCCAGCTAGTGATAAGCAGGCTCCTGCACTTGCCACGGGGGTCGTTTGCCCAACCTGGTATTAGAGTCTAGTTAGATTTTACTTTTGCTGCTTGCCGTAGTGCTGCACTACTTAACACATTACTGATTTGTGCCTGAGAACATTTTGATAACAGCCATGGGGATGTGCCAGGGCAGTGCTGCTGTTTCTGTGCTGATGTGGTGGACAGGCTGGAACTCCAGTGTGAACTTGAGCTGAAGTGTGATGTGTGATGGCATCCACAAGAGAGCCTGCAGCCTGTGGAGGACTCCACACTGGAGCAGGTGGATGCCTGAAGGAGAATGTGACCTCACAGGGGAGCCATACTGGAGCAGTCTGGGGGTAACTGCAGCCAGTGGGAAGGACCCATGTCAGAGAAGTTCAGTAAGGACGTCTGCCATAGGTGGGAACCTATACTGGAGTAGGGAATTTGAAGATTCCTCTGCAACCTGTGGCGAAGATCATGGTGAAGCAGGCCGTCCCCCTGCCTATGGAGGACTATGATGTTCTCTCTCTAAAACACATGAAAGAGCATGAGCTTTTCCCATATTCAATCTTTTTTTTTAACTCTAGATTTCTCTGATAGAAGAGTCAGTTGCAGGCCTCCTACTGGCATAAGATCAAGCCACAGAACTGCTTTAACATAAATTCTGTAGCCTAATCTTACATGAGAGCAAGCACTATTCGTGCTTTTGGATGTTGCATGAAAATTTGTAAGACTAAAAAATGCTATTACATTAGCAGCAGAGATTTCAGTAAAGCATGTAATAATACTGTTATGTTTAAAAACAGTCTGAGGAAAGCTGAGTTCATCCTTTCCAATCTACCTGTAAGTACATGTACATCTGTACAATGTTACAGCTGTAACTGATAAACATACTTTTGTTATTTTTCCACTTTGTAGAATTTGATACATATTGCCATGATCTACCAAAAGGGTCCATCTCCAATTCCTCATACCACTCAACCACGTATTTGTTTTTTTCTGGTTCAGAGGATATCCACTGCACCACCACTTCTTCATTTGTTGTAGAGGTCACCACTTTTTCAATCATCTGAGAGGCTAAAAATTTAACAGAAAATATCAGCAATTGTGTTCAGAAAAGCTAGAAAAAGATATACAGAATTCAAGAACGAGTCTCTCTTTCAGAATCCAAATTTTGCAGTGTGTAAAACTTTATAAACCAAATTACTACCAATTTTGCAGGTAGCTTATAAGTAATTTTGATTGAGATGACAAAGGCAATGGAACAGGAAAACAAGTCAGCAAGGTCAAGAATGACACTGAAGCAAATGTAAATTCTGCATCAGCCGCAGAACAGAGGTAATGAGAGTCTAAGTGAAAATCCAACTTGGCAAAGCAGAGGCAAAAAAGACCTGATGAAGCAGAGAAGAAAAAGAGATGCATCTGGTGGGGGGAAAGCACATCACAGCCTGGAAAAATCAGAAAAACCTTTGTGGTGGGATGCAAAAGTGGATAGCGAGGTAGTCAGCAACCTCTAGGACAAAATTACATTAAATCTACATATCCAGTTTTCTGATTAGAAACAGAATTTGATTGATTGAGTTCCAGAGGGACACTTGCACTTACATCATGAACAACTCTTGTTAGAAGGGATTCATGTGTGTCAAATACAACCTGTCTGTCAGGTCATGGCTGGCAGCAGAATGTTGCAACACAAGGCTCAAAGCAGTATCAGAATTAAACATAGGAGCCAAAGAGCAACTCTTGTGCTAGATCAGGCCAGCTTCCTAACCCTGGCAGTGGGTGGGATGGGTACTCTGGGAATGCATATGAAATGAGAATGAACACAAGGCTTCTCTCCCTGCTTCCACTAACACAACTTAGGGACTTCTATTTATCATATCTTTGAATGATTGTTGAACACTCTGCAATAGTGCCCTGTGGTAATCTATCTTCTGAGCTAACAAAGGGATCCAAAAGAATTGGGTAGCATTTCATAAATTTATTTGGGAGGTGCAAGGTTAGGAAAAAACCTAAACCAACCAAAAAAACCTTAAGAAAGTAGTACAACAGAAATTCAATAAGACATCACAAAGTATTCATATCTTAACAACTGTATCTCAAAACAAAACCCCCAACAATAATTGTCTGTAACAGAAATATGATACATGACAGCAAAATACAAGATACATATGTCAGAAGCCCTTAGCATAATTTTGCTTCACTGTATCAGAACTTAAGATGTAATGAAAATCACTTTTTCATTAATGAGAAAAATATGACATTGAAAAATCTTACATTTTTCATCAGAGGATGGAATCCTCAAAACAGCTTCAGGAGACTCTCCAGCAGAGTTATAAGCAGTGACAGATATTATATGTGCCTCTTCATTTAAAAGTAAGGTCATTTTCTGTTCAGTAGAATTGTTTGTCCTTTTATGTGCAGCCTTGTTTTCTGGAAAATACTGTATTTTGTAGCCTAGAATTCTCCCAGAAGGCGGAAAGCTTTTTAATGGCTATTAAAAAAATACACAGTAGTAAGTATTTCACAGTGTTATCTGCACAAGCAAAAATATATGCTCTATTAAAGATTAAATTACAAAACTATTATACTGTATTTAGAAAAGCAAGGTATTTTCTTAAGGCCCATCTTCAGGACAGACAGCCACAACAATTTCCTTGATGGATTTCAAAAGTCAAATGCTGAGATTTGAAATATGAAGAGCCTTTGGACACTTTACTAGAAGATTAAAGTGAATTTAAACACAGCTTCGGTAAACTGGATTATTTAAATGCAGTTTAAGACTTTCAATGAGATTTTCCAGTGATCTGAACACAATTAAATGCTCCCTTTCCACACAGATTACAAATCTCCATTCATCTACCATTCAGTTAACAAAAGCCTTTTCAATTCTAATTTAGTTCAGTGAGCTTTTTTTTCTGATAACATGAAATGCCTCTGGCAGTTATATGTCCTACTTAAACACAACATCAGCTACAGGATATCAATATGATTACCAATTCACAAAAAAATGTATGTACCTTCCACATAAGATGTACAGATCTATTTCTAGATGAGCGTGAAGACTCAATTACTCTCCACAAATCCACTTTTCCTGAAGGAGCTGTTTAAAGACAAAAAAAAATCCACTTGCAATTTGTTGCTATATTAAAAAGATTGTTTAATATGGTGAAAACAATCAAAAGGTTTCTCTAATATGGTTAAAAAACTCAAAAGGTGTCAAACATAGAGTCTAAGAGAAACTTACTAAAAGTAAGTTTTATCTTTTGTAGTACAATGCCTTTTTTTCCCTAATTAGGTACTTCTTTCTTTCTATAAGTTTCCTGCTGCTTGCTTGCATTTGTTCAGTTCTAGAGTCTCCCAGAAGAGACTTTCTAGTCTTGTTTTAAAACTGGTATTTTGATTTCTCTATTTATAATTTATTTCATTGAACACACATGCTGCACTACTTTTCTGCTATCTTAACTTTGCTTTGTTAAATCTTCATGTACACTCTTAATTTTCCCTCTCTTCAGTGTCTACTCATCTGTTTTCTTCCTTAGTCCTATGTTGTTTGAATCACTTTTCAAATCTCCTCCAATACTTGCTGTTGTCATTCAGTTTTCCTCTTCTATCTTTAAACAAAATAAACATGTTCTGTTTAAGCAACAGGATTCTAAATTCAATAGAGGATAATAGGCTGTAACACAGTTTTTCCCTACTAAATCCTAATGCCTCCAAGTATAATAGAAGAAAACTTCCACAGGTAGGCAGTTTACCATTTTCTTCTGTGCTTTCACTTTTCTCTCCACTCCATCCACTCCAAAATGCTGACTCATTATTGACACACCGAATGGCAACAGAATAGTCTGTGGAGTCCCACAGACCTGTGAGATTACATGATCCTATATTCTTAGAATTCAGTGAGACATTGACAAATTCCTGGAAATAGGAACAAGAACAAAAATTATTTGATATAAAATTTAGTGCAGATATATGACTTATTTTCTTAAGAAAACACAGAAGATGCAGTTTTTGTGTATACCACCTCACTTCTCTGAAACTCAAGATTCCTTGTTTTAAACTTCATTTTTCTGTGTAGCACCTTTGTTCCTCCTGTAAAACTCCGGGGTTTGAAAAACTTGATCCCAAACCTGTGGCTTGAACAGGGTGCAGCTCACATGTGATTCTAGAGCAGCTGTGCACAGAAGCTGCTGGAGGAATGCAGTTCCCACTGATGGGAAGCAAGTGGTTATTGCTAAAGCAATTACTACAATTATGTCCCACAGCAGCATCCTGGGGGAAGCAGTGATTCCCTCAGTGATTCCTCACAGTTTGAGTCAGCTGGGTACTTGTCTCCTGTCTTGTTCATCTTTTCTGAGTTACAAGGCCTTCTAGCTGTTACCCATAAAACACTGCAGCTGTGGGCTACCCCAAACATTATCAGCACAGGATTAAAAAGAAAAGGTAAATGAAAGGACAAAAAATTCTGGTACCAAGAGGTAAAAAATAAGATGAAGCCTGTTAGTGGTGAAGGAAGATGGGAGTGTAAGAAATAAATTATGTGTTATCTTTTCAGAAAAGTAATGACAATGCGAGTCATTTCTTTGTCTTGAAAGGAACCTCACTCACTTCAACACCCTCAACAGGGCTAAAACACAGTGAAGAAATTCTTGGCTTCCATCAGTTGAACCTTCTAACCAAAAATTAATCAGTCTATAACAATGCAGACTGTACTATAGAAACTACAAGAAATGCAGATACTCACTCATATGAACACCATAATGAGAAGTGCCTAATGTTACTGAAGATTTTAGTCTGTTCTGATCTCAAGAAACTCACTGTCAAAAAATATCTGCCTCTACAAGAGTGAATTCAGGGGTCTCCAAACCATGTAGGTGATAGATTCTGCAACAAATCTAAAATTAAAAAGGCTCCAAAATTATTATCAACCTCTGGCAGAACTGACATAGAATTGGAGACATGTTGTACTAGCTTTTAGTTACTTGCCAAAAGGCTGTTAACGATATTGCATTAAAATCAGAAACTTAGAAATTTAGTATATGCAAGAACAAAAACACATCACATGTTTTTCACTCAGTAAAAACAGTTCACACCAAACTGTTTAGACTGGTTTGGTCAGATAACTTTAAAGGCCAAGAAGATATTTGTCATTTGTGCAAACATTTTTAGTTAGGTTTTTTGGGGGGGTGGTTTTGGGTTGGGTTTTTTTTGCATATATGTGCCAACAAAGAAGCAGCTCCTATGTCTTTTCTAGTCATGGATAGCTCCTGTTTCTTCTGAAATACCTGTGTGAAAATGCAGGTGTGAGCTGAGGGAGCAAATGATAGGCTGTATTTGATACCAAAAAAAACAGACAGGCGATTTCTAATGCATGTGCTGAAAACTAGACAAAATACACAATAAAGCTGTAGCCCTCCAAGGACTATGAGGTCCTTTCCAAATGTTGAAAACATAAGGACCTCATAGAATGTGTCACAAGGATGCCAGTGCCTTGGTTCCAAAGAGATAAACATCTCAAATAGGTCTTTTAAACAATCGTTAGTTCCATTCCTAATACCCCAATTGGACCTGAGCCATCCTGCCCATCCAATCATCCTGAATCCTGAATCCAAGAACTAGTATGTTATATTTACAGTTATGATGCTTGAAAATGTGAGAAGGATGCTAGTAAGAAACATCTTTAATATTACAAATGTTTTTAAAGCTCCAATGACTACTTTGATGAATTTTTCTCTCCCACAATTATACATGTGGTACATAAAACAGTAAGATCAAGGCAGACATTTCAGTTCAATGGACTTAAACAATCCAAGAAACTTGGCCAGTTCTTTAATTTGGAAGAAGAAAGAGTAAAACAACAAATACAATCCCTTCCATATTGAAGGCCATAGGAATAGATAATCTGAATTATGCAAATACTGGGGGTTTTACAACCATTCCATTTAGGTGTCAGAAAGAAAAGAACTTCCCTTATTTTTCATCTTGCAAAATTTGTATTTTGTATTTGTATTTAACATCATTCCATATTAATCAGATTCAAATGCTGCAGTTTTAAGTGAGTGCTGTTTTCAACACCAGAATGCAAGGAAAAAACAAAATATTGTTACTGACTGCATGTGTAATCCCTTGGTGTAGGGTCATCCCTCATCCTTCCACAGTGTAATACTGAAAAGCACAATATGTATCAAAACAGATAATGACCATAAGAAAAAGGACAATTAACCCTAGAAAACCAAACCATATTCTTAAGATCATGCACCTCTGGTAACATTCCAGTAAAATAACAAGGTTATTATCATTATTTCAAACACTTGTTGCCTTTTTTCAACTTAAATTCTTATAATATTAAGACGTTAGTCACAAAGAAATTGCCATGCAAAAGAAAAATGACGTAACTTACGGTAAAGTTTGAATACAAGTTTCTGTATTGAACCTGGCAAATAATATGTTTTAAAGGGATAATCTTCTCAGGCATTTTCCAGGTTACTGTAAGTAACTGCTTTATACCAGGGATTTTTTTAACTGAAATTATTTCAGGAGGGGCAAATTTCTCTAGAATGAAGAAACAAGAACATTAATAGAGGAAAATGCTTCTATAAAAGTTCAGAATTTCTCTATCTGTTTGTGTTCCAAGAAGTTAAATCCTTATCCCAGTAACACACATCCTATTAGAGTATTCATGTGATGGTTTATTTTATAGACATAGTTCTACATATGGGAAATTATCTGTAAGAGAAATTGCACATTAACTGATTTAATTACATGGAATTTTGAACAACCTGGTCTAGTGGAAGGTGTCCCTGCCCACCCAAGCCTTTCTATGATTCTGTGATTCTGTTCACAAACCTGCTCTAAAATAGATGTGCGGACATCTTTCATATTTGTATCAGCACTGAAAAATATTACCCAAAGACAACAGCAGAGAAAACAAATGAAGCAGAGCTGGGATGCCAAAGACAAGACTGAACTGCAGATGAGGAAAGAGTTCAGCTGGAAATTATCTGAGGGGCAGAGAAGTGTAAAGGAGACAATGGAAAAGAATGGACTAGCAATAGGAAAAGACATGTCTGGCATAGAGAGTGTAGAAAGTAATGAAGAGTCACAGTAGATGTGAACACAGAATAAAGGATGTGAGTGATGATGAGTGCTGCAGCAAAAAGTATTCCATAACCTTATAAGGGTTACTGCTTAACTACACCACCAAAATGAACAGAGGAGAAGCACAGGACAGAGGGAGAAGAGGTAGACAAGGACAGAGGGAGAAGAGGTAGACAAAATATTATTATTGCTCCTGTGTGCAATTATTACGGCACATAGAACAGATGGGTTATTTTTAACAGAAAGTGGAATTGCAGAGCATATGATGGGTGGCCCTTGAAAAATTATAATACCACTACCCATTGCAGCCAGGTGTTGCACTGATACTTGGTACCACTCAGAAATATTAAAGTAGAGTCCAAGTACCAATTAGTTTGACAAGAAGTTTTAATATATGGCCTTTACTTCTCAATAATTAAAAATTAGTAATTTATAATGGATATATCAGACATTAGCCTAAAGAAATATTGTTGCAGTTAGATGTTGCCTAGCATGGAAACAACACTCTGTCATTTCTCACCACCTCACAATAAGATCAAGAAACTGCTGTAAATTACTGCTGTAACACCAACCAATTGGAAGAATTTTACATGGAAAAGTCATAAATTAAATCCTTATTGATTCTTTTTTAATTACCTATTTTTTGCAAAGGTATAGGGACACACTCTGTTAAGGATGCACCCAAAGCATTTTTAGCTTCCACTTGAAAACAAAAATCATTACTATAATCATTGTCAGGATAAAAAAATGAACACGACTCTGTTATAGTCAGGCAGGATCTAACTAAATCTGGAGAAGACATCCTAAAAAAGAAAAAAATAAAAGCAGTTAGAAACTAAAGGATTTTCTTAGAATAATTCAAACAAATTGTTAGGCTATTATTTATATATCTTTGAGAATGCAAGACTTTTTTACCAGTGAACATTTTTAGATTACATGTCTGTGCAAATGAATACCCTTAGCTAATTTCCCTGTCCCCTTGTACCAGTGCTTTTGTAGTCACATGCTAGGGAGACTACTCAGCTAGGGAGATACTGGATTAAAACTTATGTTTAGATTTGGCTGGAAACAGTTCTGCAATCCAATTCACTTTGTGGTTAATAAGAAGTCTGTGCTTATACAGGAAGGAATAATACTGAAATGTGCTTTCAATGGCTGTTTTAACTTCTGGCTTCACAAGAGCAGCTAAGTTATAAAAGATAGAAACACCAGAAGTAGTAAGAAAGTTCCACATTAAAAAGATGGAAGCTTAAAATGTCAAAGCTAAAATGGAGATAAAACTAAAAAGGTTTTCCTAATCTACCATTTAAATTACAAAGATAGTATACACTAGTACAATATGAAGAAGTACCCTCCAGAGTCTGAATTCATTGCCATTCTCAAGAATAACTTTAGGCATTTTAGAAATCTCTTCATGAAACAATATTACCTGGAGTCTTGGTTAGGCAGAAAAAGAGAGCATCACCAGAAGCAGCACTAGAAAGGACAGACTGACAAGTACATCTGGGACAAATCTGTACTATCACCTTCAAAATCCTACCTGAGATCTGCCTTGGAACAACACTGATTTCACCATTTTCACAGTCCCTTGTAAAAAAGCAAGCTCCTAACCAACATTTAAAATCTAACTGAAATTGAAAGAACTAAGTATCTGTGCTTCTACACTGGAGAGCATGAGATGACATAATTTGTATTTGTAAATAGAAATCCCCAAGCAATCCAAAAGGACATCTCTGGATTTTTTGACTGAAACCTTATGACTCCAAGGGTCACTAGAGTAAATGCTACTGGAGTTAAGCAGAATACTGCAGTAAAGCAGTGGCTTAATGAATTTTGATGGGAATTTTTTAAAGCAGATGAGGAATCAATATTTTTTATGGCGCCAAAATTAGGTTAGTTCATTACATAGAAAGTTTCTGGGAAACTCTCCCATAAAATGCCTCCATTCACCATGGTCACTCAACTTTCAATCTTATTAGTAATGTTACTTCAAAGAACAAGTGAATATCAGCTCTGAATATAAATATTTCTCTACTGAATATTGGTTGAGAATCCTTATTTCTTTTATACAGCACACTACAAAAAGGAATCAGACTGCAAGTATTTTCAACAATTACCAACCCTGAATTAATCAATTAAAATTACTGACAAATGCCAAGACTCCAATCTCCATGATGATTTCAAGTTTTTGTTAAACAGAAGTCAGGGAGAGACAGGAAGAGAACTGGTTGCCACACCCCAGCAACCCAGTGCCCAGTATATCTAGTACTTACAGTTTTCGGTAAAGAGTATAGTTCGTTTTAAGACTTGTTTCTCTTCCTGCATTCCAGGTACAGGTAAGGTTAACATCATAGAAATAAATGCAGGAAATATTTTCTGGCATGTCTGGACGAACTACAGAGACAAAGGTTAAAAAAAGTCCAGTAAAAATACGTAACTTTATGCACACCTGATTCTGTTGGTCAAAAAGCAATTATGGCAAACATCATTCAGTGTCTTCATAGCGCTTCATTTTATCATCCTTCACTGCCCTCAGAACTCCTCACAATACAAAAATCAAAACCACTCTTTCTTACCCTGAGGAGACAGCAAGATTTTTCTCCAACTATTTCTCAGAAATACTTTACTAAGTGCGCCTAAAGGCAGTAATTCTAACTATCATATATCAAACCACTGCATACACTGTCTTGAACACTAAGTGTACGCACTCTCCCCTCTGCAACACATGTGTAGTTTGAGGTGAGTCCAGAAAGTAAGAGGAATAAAAAAAAAAAACAGCAAAAGCACAAAAAAAAAAAAGGACATTCTCTAACAGACAGAACTCCTTTTGGTTCTCTCCCAGAATATCTAATTTTTTACCCTGTGAAAAACCCAAATCTGAGAAACATGCACAGCCTAAAGAGTGGAAAAGACAAGTTCCTGGGAAACAGATCTGTGTGACCCCGAACAGATCACTAATTCTGGGCTCTCTTTATCTTATAAGCAAGATAGCACATAGGAAACAATCTTCTGCAATCTCTATAGTCTGAAGTCATCCATAAAAATGTAACACCCTAAAAGACTTTCTTGTTACAGCTCAATTTCTTTACTGTTAGAAGAAATTGGAGTAGAAGAAAACTGTGTCCAGTGAAGTCAACTGGTTGACAAAGCCCTCTTTTCAAAACAGTAATTTTCTGTCCCATCTAATGGAAATGTCAAAAGATCTTTTATCAACAAGTTTACAGCACATTAAGCTTTGCAGATATGCAAGACCTTTTGCTGGATATTTTTCTACAGATGTTTTGCTTTTTTTGCTTCTTTATTAGAATGGGACCCCCCAGGCATACATTATACTCTGGACTTAATCTGTTCAATAAATTAGAAAATTCGTATACATATTTTAATGTTCTGCATAAGAGAGTGGATTATAACTTCTTTAGAAGAGAGGATAGAGAGGAAATCGTCTCTGGAGAAAATTGAAGCTGGCTAGGCTAGAAAGAAGATATAACCAAAGGAACAGACCCACTCCCTTTGGAACTCAACAGAAAACTTCAGCTAGGCAAAATTCAGGGTCAGAAAGGTTGCAGACCTGTGTCAGTAAGGAATGCTGGTAATTTCATGCTTTATTAAAAAAAAAAAAGTATGTGTATATAAATATATATTATATATATATATACACTTGACTACATGTGTTTTAAAATAACACAACCAAAAGTAGCTGTTTTAGAAGTAAAATTATTATACTAAGTTGGTTAAAAGAGTTAAGATTATTTTTTCTGCCTTTTACTTACAGCCAGATTTAACTTCTGTGTGAACCAAAGGTATTTCTTTGTCTGAGTACTTCATTAAGCATTCCACATAAGCTGTGCTGTAAGTGAAATTATGGATGGTTATATTAGATACAGTCTTATTCACAATGTTATAGTTTTCTGGAGCAATCAATTCATCATTCAATTTCCAAATGATATGGCTTGCATTTCTCTGTGGAATGTAGTTCTTTCTAAGAACGCAGGATAGTTTCAGGGAGGATCCTCTTTCAATTTCAGGAGATGAAGGAAAAATGTCAGCACCTCTGATGGAGTTTTCATCTAAAAACAAAATCAAAGACATCACATAGCCATACTCCTCTTAAAATACTAGTGGAAAAATAGTAAGTTGTTTTGTTGTCTACAGATAATTAAATTAATTTTTTTCATATAGAATTCAAATAAAATGCCCAGTTAGTCATTCAAATCAGACATTCCTGTTTGAAAATGCAGTTCACATTAATTACTGTATTACAGTAGGTTAAATAGGTTTTACATTAGAGTGATGTTTCAACAACTTCACAGAAATAATGAGGAAGTTTCCATTCAGATACTTTTTTAATAGCCCTAAATGAAGAAAAGAAAGTCTTGGACTTCAAGCCTGTTTTTATAAAGCATGCAATTTACATGCATAGCTTGTAAATTTTATCATTATACTTGCAATATCCAAAAAATACATTAAACTAGTAAGACTAACATTTACAACTAAGCTGCAATATATTTCAGAACTCTTCAAAATTTCATTTGGAGAATGTTATCTTTTGGAAAAAATTCTTATGGCAAGACAGGTGCTAATAATCCAGAAACATACCTGCTACAGAGCTGCAGAGCAGGACAAACATCCAAATAAAATTGCTGAACATGTCCTTCTCAGTAAGTATGGGCAGAAAACGCTGTCATAAAATAAAAAATTTAAATTAATTTTTTTATTTTTAAAAGTAAAGTGAAGATACCCTTTTAAAACTTTGTTAGCATTTGTGTCAGAATTAATAATGTTATTCAGCTTTTCTCACTTGTATTCAAGTGAAGTATTGTTTTGTCTAAGTATTACTTTCCTGAACAACGGAGAAATTTGATGCGGTTTTACTAAGAGAAGTTGCACACATTTACGATAAGAAATAGAAAGATAAGCATACCTAAAACACGGCTGAGGGCAATCCAATCCACACAAGTGTTTAACCTTCCAAAGATCATGCAAGTAAGTGGTAAGAAATGTATTCACTTGACATTCAGCCTGCCTAGTTCTTTTCTAAGCAGATTCATCCAGCGAATTCTTTTGAAAATGAAGGCTCCTACAGGAGAAGGAATGATCTGCCTATCTTGTCCATCACCACCTAGTAAAGAAATTGTTCAGGAAGTGGACATCAGTCCAGGTCACCTTTCACCCAATAGAGGGTGAATTCATACTGGTTTTTTCCCAGTTTTGTCCTGGCAGCAGACCTGAGTGTACTCTGCAAAGACAAAGGAAGGCACCTCTCTTTGCCTTTCTTTTTGAAGAAAAGAACTACTGAACTACTGTGCAGCCAAAAAACCTCAGACTCCAGGTTAAGAAGGAAGAAAGCAAAGTAGTAGACTGATTTCTTCTGAAAGGACAGATGAATCTAGGGTTCCGTACCAAAAAAAATTACAAAAATCAAACACTCTCCTTGCCTTGAGTGGTGCTATCAGCACTTACAGAATCACAGAATATTTGTTTGGAAGGGACACCTACAGACCATCTGATTCAAATTTACAAAGGGCCTCCCACAGCCAGTTCCCCAGGACTGTGTCCAGACAGCTTCTGAAGATCTCCTTTAATGAAGAGTCCACAAACTCCCTGGGTAACCTGCTCCACTACTCATTCCTCTCATAGCAAAAATAGTATTTCCTGATACTCAGAAGGAACCTCCTGTGTTTGAGGTTGTGTCCACAGCCTCTGGTCCTATCACTGGGAGGATTCTGGCTCTTTGGTACTGCTGAGACTCCTCTGAGCTTTCTCTTCCCCAGGCTGAATAGTTCCAGCTTCCATATGGCAGATGCTCCAGTACATTAACCATCACTGAGGCTGTTCCCTGAATTCTCTCTGGTATGTCCATGTCTCTCTTGCCATCAGGAGTCCAGAACTGGGACTAAATACTCCAAGTGTGGGCTCAGCAGTGCTGAACAGAGGGACAGGATCACCTCATTGATCTGCTGGCTGCAGTCCTAACACAGCCCAGGAAACCAGCATTCTTTGTCACAAGGGCACATTGCTGGCTCATGCTCTACTGGGTGTGGGGGACCACCAGAGCATTTTCTGCAAAGCTGGCTGGTGGAGACCTGGCCAGGCTCCTGTGCTACTGTCCGGAGGTGTACCTCCCCAGATGAAGGATTTGGCACTTCTCCTTATTGAAGTTCCTGCCAGCCCATTTCTCCAGCTTGTCAAGGTCTCTGTGGACAGCAGCTCAGCCCTCTGGCTTATTACTCACCCCTTCCAGTTTTGTGTTATCAGCAAACTCACTGAAGGCAGGATCGGCCAGCATTCTAATCCAGAACATGCTGAACAGGACTGGATCCAGTATTGCCCACTGGGGTAAATCACCAGTGACTGGCCCCTGGATTGACTTCACCACTGATCACCACCCTCTGGGTCCATCTATTAAGCCAGTTTTCAATTCACTTCACTGCTCACCCAGCCTACGCTTCATCAACTTGTCTGTAACAACCTATCTCTAGAGTGGCCCAACTCCACCATGAATGGCCACCCACACTACTCCTTTGGCTAGTAAGTAGAAGATCTGCTTGTAGAAAACAGAGGTGTCAGATCCCCTTAACCACACAAGGACCTAGAGCCCAGTATGCCTATTTCCTGGACAAGTAGCTCTAGTTACCATGCTCATAAGCAACAGGTGGGCATTAGTATTTTGCAGCTAGTTGGGGTCCATGTTTCACATTAGGTTTTCAGATTTGTCTGGAATTTCAGCTCTCCATCAAACCTGTGTCTCAGGAAGGCTCCAGGTGGGAGGCAAGTACTATCTCCCTAGAACAGGCACATCAGTAGCTTTCAGTCCCAACAAAGTATCTCCTCCTCCCACAGGTTCAGATAATGCCACAAAGCAGGTGTGCACCAGGTCACTGGACAGAGATCTAAGCGGGATATAGGCAGTAGGGGTTATGCCCTATGCTATGGTTCTTTCCACAAAAACTTCTTGGATTTGCTAAAAACTTAAACTTTACAGTAATCTAAAATAGAAAAACATGGTAAAAAACAATGCATTAAGCTCAGTTTCTGTCAGAAATCAACTTAAATATTATTTTAAGTTTGTCTTGGGAAGCACTTTATAAACTTTAGGGCTATGACAGTAAAAAACAGGAGGAAAAAAAAAGAGAAACACATGTGGGATACAAAGAAAAATGCGGAGGAGTTTGTCCAGTGACATATTCCTAAAATACAGCAGTAGCAAGATGTATACCAACAAGAAATGAAGCCAGTCCATAAAGAGAATATATTACTACTTATTCATGTAGGGTGTATGTTCTTGTTCTCAAAGAATTAAAGATGAATTACACATTCAATGTGGCAATAAGAAAAATAGCAGTTGTTCCAAGTATTCTGTACCAGCACAACACCAGAACCTTTCCTCATTGCCCTTGATGTCTCTGGCCAGATTTAATTCTATCAGGGTTTTAAGCTTTCCTAATCTGATCCCTGGTTTCTTTTTGTCATCTTCCCAAGCTACCTGTCCCTGCTTCCACCCTGTGTAGACCTTGTTTTTGTGTTTGAGCTCATCCAAGCAGCCCTCCCAGTGTTTTTGACCAACTTCCTCTTAGTTAGAATGCATCAATCCTGAGCCTGAGGAGGATGATCCTTGAATACCACCCGACTCCCTTGGGCCCCTCTTCCATTCAGTGCTTTATCCATTGTGTTCTACCAAGCAGGTTCCTGAAGAGGCCCAAGTCTGCTCCCCTGAGTCCAGGATTATGAGCCTATTGTCCTTGCTGCCCTAAGGACCTCAATCAAACTCCAGCATTTCACACTCATGGCAGTCAAGATTGCCCCTGAGCTTCACCTTCCCACCAGCCCCTCCTTGCTGGTGACAACACAGTCCATCACAGCACTTTTCGTCACTGACTCTATTGCCACCTGGAGAAGGAAGTTACCACCAACATATTCCAAAAATCTCTTGGATTGCTTATGTCCAGCTGTGTTGTCCCTCCAACAGATACCAGGAAGGTTGAAGACCCCCATGAACACCAGGGTTTATGAGCACAAGGCTGCTCATATGCAGGGAGTCTCATCTGCCCAGCCCTCCTGGTCAGCTGGCCTGTAGCAGACTCCACTGCAATGTCCCCTGTCCTCTGTCCCCTCCTTCCCTTCAACCCTGACCCCTCCCTGTCTGTCAGCTCCTCACCCACCTAGGCAGAGCTCTGTGCTCTCCAGCTGTCACTGACACAGGAGGTGACACCTTCTCCTCATCTCCCTGCCTGCCCTTCCTAAAGAACCTGCATCCTTCCATTCCAGCCACAGGAACCATCCCACCACATCTCCACTGAGACAAGATCACAGCCCTGCAGGCACATGCCTGTCTCTAACTCCTCGTTTATTCCCCATAATAAGAGATAAAGCTTCTGCTGATATCCTACATGCAGATATCCTATTTTTGAGGGGATATGAGACAGAAGAGGCTGCATTTCAGCCAAAATAGTCCAGTTCTTTCCAAGAATTAAGCAAACACATTTTTTATCAGATTCCTTTAACTAGCTCCAGCAATTCCATTCTTTCTTAGAAAGGAGATGGAATTCAGAAGCATTGGCAAATCATAAAAACATTTTTGAATAATGCTTAAGCTGAAAATACCACATGACATATCCCATCACACTGGAGCACAGAACTGCACAAACAGGCATGACCAAGCTGGCTGCAATGCCAAGTTAGAAGCCTTTGAAAAATTTTAGTATCCCATGCACACCAGAACGCTTAAATAGTTGAAGATTCCATCCAGGCTCGGTGCTCCTCATCCTGTATCCATTCTGTCCCTTTTTCCCCTCTTCTAGTTCTTCTCTAGTACTCAGCCATACAATAAGTCACTTCCACTCACCAAAACATCAGAAGGCTAAGAAAAAAAAGTATTTGTACTACATTAGCAAATGTAAGGCATCCGAGTTGGTGAAACAGAGGAGATAACTGGGGAGAGAGACATCCATGACTTTTCCCAGATGTGAGCTAGTTATTTGGTTCAGTCCTCCTGCTTCTACTTTGTCCAGTATGAATTAGCAGCTGTTTATTTGGCATGGCAGCTGGTAGTTACTACTTGCCAGAAACCAAGGTAGTGACTTGGCAGGTTACAATGCTGCTCAAATCTTACACACCTGTCAGGACACTGATAAATGATATGTGACAAAATAGCTCTTTGGCTGTTTACTGAAGAGGTTATATATGTGATCAAAGTGATCAAAGAACGTGCCTGAGTAAAAATTACACCCTATGTGCATAAGTGTTTCACTTAAAGATGCCTATAAAAACTGTCGTCTTCAAGTGATTAAAAAATTGATTCATCAAAGCAAGACTGTATTTCCCCATATTGTATTTAAGACCAATTGCCCTTCTTCCCCATTTCAGGACATGAAACCTTTTTCCATTCAGATCCTATTCTAGGATTGCTTTTAACTACATGAACTACATGCCTCTGGTATACAGTGTAGATGTTACACCAAGAATAAAGAACATCTATAAATGTAAAGACAGCATGTCATGGAGTCATTGAATCACAGAATGTTAAGGGTTGGAAGGGATCTTAAAGACCATCTAATCCTAACGCTCCCTTCCATGTTCAGGGACACCTCCCACTAGACCATGTTACTCAAGGCCTTATCCAACCTGGCCTCAAACACTTCCAGGAATGGGGCATCCACAACTTCCCTGAGCAACTTGTTCCAGTATTTCACCACCCTCACAGTAAAGATTTTCTTCCTAGTACCTAATCTAATTTCCCTCCTTTCAGGCGTGTATTTTGCCCTGGCACTCCGGTTCCTGTCAGAGAATCCCTCTCCAGCTTCCCTGTAGGCCCCCTCAGGTACTGGAAGGTGTCTGTGAGGTCCCAACACAACCCTCTCTTCCCCAGGCTGAACATTCCCAGCTTGCTCAGCCCATCCTCACAGCAGGGGTGTTCCAGCCCTCTCACCAACCTCCTGGCCCTCCTCTGGACTTGTTTTAACAACTCCTTGTCATCGTGCTGGGAACACCAGAGCTGGATGCAGTGCTCCAGGTGGGGTCTCAGCAGAGCAGAGCAGAGGGGTAGAACCCTTCTCTCAATCTGCTGGCCAATGCTGCTTTGGATGCAGCCTAGGATTCCCTTGGCTTTCTGGGCTGGGAGCACTCACTGCTGGCTCATGGTGAGTTTTTCATCAGCCACCACCCCCAAGTCCCTCCCCACAGGGCTGCTCTCAAGACCTTGCACTTGGCCTTGCTGAACTCCCTGAGGTTTGCATGATCCCACCTCTCAAGCCTGTCCAGGTCCCTGTGGATGCCATCGCTTCCCTCCCCTGTGTCGAGTGCCCCACCCAGCTCAGTGTCAGCAGCAAACTTGCTGAGACTGCCCTGGACCCCACTGTCCACATCCCTGACAAAGGTCTGGGACAGTACCAGTCCCAGGACCCACACCTGAGGGACACCACTTCTCACTGGTCTCCATGTGGACAAGGAGCTATTGACCACAACTCTTTGAGTGTGGCCATCCAGCCAATTCTTTATCCACTGAGTGGTCCATCCATCAAGTGTCTCCAACATTGAGACAAGGATGGCAAGTGGGACTATCAAATTCTTTGCTTAAATTCAGGTAGACAATGGGAGTTGTTCTGCCCTTGTCCATCAAAGCTGCAGCACCCCATCATAGAAGGCCATCAAATTTGCCAAGCATGGTTTGCCCTTAGTAAAGCCATGTTGGTTGCCCCCAAACACCTGCTTGTTTTCCATGTGCCTTAGCACAGTTTCCAGGAGAATCTGCTCCATGATCTTTCCTAGCACAGAGGAAAGATGCTCTGTAGTTCTATGGGGCTTCTGCATTCCCCTTTCTTAAAATGGGGGTTATAGTTCCTTTTTTTCAGTCATCAGGGACTTCATTTGACAGCCATAATTTTTCAAAAATTATGTATAGTGCTTTAGGAGCTTCTTCTGCCATCTCCCTCAGGACCCCCAGATGAATTTTATTGGATCCCATGGATTTGTGCACATTCAGGTTCCTTAGATGGTGTCAGACTTGATCCTCTCCGACAGTGGGTTTAGGGTCTTCGTTCTCCCAGTCTCTGCAATTGCCTCTCTTGACTTAATTGACATGGCTGGAACTCTGCTGTTTAAGACTGAGGCACAGAGGTTGTTGAGAACCTCAGCCTTCTCTTTGCCCAGGGTATCCATGTCTCCCATTTCCTTTTGAAGAGGGCCTAACCTTTCTCTTCCTTGCAACATATCCATGGACACAAGGTGCACAGTGCCCAGCACAGGGGGACAATCCCTGCCCTGGCCCTGCTGGCCACAGCATTGCTGATCCAGGCCAGGATGCCATTGGCCTTCTTGGCCACCTGGCCACAGCCTGGCTCATGTTCAGCTGCTGTCACCAGCACCCCCAGGTCCTTTCCAGCCACTCTGGCCCAGCCTGTGGCACTGCCTGGGGCTGTTGTGACCCAAGGGCAGGACCTGGCACTTGGCCTTGTTGAACCTCACACCAACGGCCTCAGTCCATGATCCAGCCTGTCCAGATCCCTCTGCAGAGACTTCCTGCCCTCTAGCAGATCAAGTCCTGCCCAACTTGGTTTCACCTGCAAACTGACTAAGCGTGCCCTTGGATCCCCTTGTGAGGATCAGCAATAAAGATTCTGAACAGGATGAGGCCCCAGTACTGAGCTCTAGGGAACCTCATTAGCAACCAGCTGCCAACTGGATGTGGCACCATGCAGCACCGTTCTTTGTTCCAGCCATTCAAGAATTTTTAACATCTTTGCTGATATGTGACAGGAAATTCTTCCCTACGAAGTCTGACACTCTTCTAACAACTATGAAGGAAGAAGCTGAATAGACACTCCTCCTTTTATTTGGTCTTTACCATCCATTGCTACAGCTCTCCCATGATAGCTGCTACGTGGAGAGACAGACCTTGCCCTATCCACAGAAAGACAGGAGCCTAAGCCTCTGCTCTAGCCCATTGGGCCACTCAGCTGCAGTGTTCTGCAAAATGCACCTGGAAAAGCAATAACCATGAGTTTTCAGAACTCCAAGATTCAAATCCATCAGCACTTACACAAATTATAGAGAGAAAGAGGACATTCAGGAAAATTATTCAAATACATACTTTAGCATCCTTTTTGGTAACAGGGTGCCTCAGATTCATGATCGGTCAGGACTGCACCAAAGGTGAGTACCAGTGAGCATCTGAAGAGGAAAACAGCAGGTTTCCTACATTGGTCAGAGAAGACAATGACATGTGAACATAATGGAAGAAGCAGTAAACTCGAGGGACAGCTAATGGGTATTTTCAACTTTTTAACCCCTATGACCTATGCACTGACAAGCCCATCATGGAAAAAATGACAGATACTGTGATGAAAAATCCTGGGCACAATGATTTCATAATCCACAGTCTTTAACTGAGCCAAAAACAGTCAGTTGAACCTCAGGGCAGGATGAATAGCATTCAAACATTTACCTTTAAATAGAACTTGATTGAAACAGGTGTTAGGTGCACTTTCTTCTGGAAAATAAACCTATATGTATTTTAAATTATGATGGCCTACCAGAAAACTTAATGGTATCATAATCTACTAACACCACTTATAAATTCAAACACTGCATATCTATTCAGAAAACTACTAAGCTTACAGACATATCTGAAGTACCCACACGGTGAGGCTCTCGAAATGCTGTATCAACTGTTGACCACAGAAACTTGTTCTAAAAACACAGTAACATCAAAAAAAAAAAAAATCATCATCATGTAAAACTACTTGTTAATTTAAAAACTTCAAACTAACTGGAAACTGAAAAGCAGGAAAGCCATTTTTCCTCTTTCAGTCTCTAAATAGCCAATGTAGGCACAAAAGGATAAGATACATTTGTTCCAGAATTCTGAAGGACATAGTTACCAGGAAAAGTCAGTTTTGCTAATAACTGCTGATAACAGTTATTTTGCTTAGTATATCCTGGAGCTACAGATGCAAAACATGTTTTGAGAAAGCCTTTGCTTTCTTATAAAACAGCACACTGAATATTCATACATTACAATACAAAATACTGTTACATTGGAATTTAAATCAAACTTTTAACCACATGAGCTTGGTACTAATAGGAAAAAATAGAATATAACTCATTATTCTCTGAGCAACCATAACAAATAAGCCTTTATATAAATTGCTCAGATAGATAAAAGAGCTTCAAAACAGGTGCTCCTCTACTAATCAATGCATTGGACCTCATAAAAGAAACAGAATTTTTATGCAAAATGCTTAAAGTTACAAACACAAAACAAGATTTATTTTCTTTATCTCTACATATGGGTCACTTTTTTAATTTTAACTATATGATTTCATCCAATTTGCCAATGCTCAGCAAAGCTAAACAAAAGGTCAGGCCATCAAGATCACTAGAACTAAATGTTGGTTGTACTACCAGACATAATTTTGCTTTCAGCCACTATCCTCCCCTGTTCTTTTTTCACTGACAAAGAAAAAACAGGCAAGCTAAGGTTTAAAGAGAGTTCCTGTACAGGACTGGTCTTGGAGCAAACCTCCTTTGGCTCATTGTCTGTGTGACTACAAAGCCTATTTGGGCTGCAAGGGTATACTTTGAGAGATGATTTTGCATTAGGTGTTTCAGCAAGTAAGATGTTATTAGACAATGATTGCCTTCATGCTCCTTTGTGTTGGTGGAGAACAATCTGTCTCTGGTGTGGCAAGCAACTAAGAGAACAAAATAAGCATAAGACTCAGTTTCACACTTTCTTCGCACTCAAAAAAGATGACCATGTCCCTGAAACGTACCTGTAGGTATATGTAATATATAAGTGTCTGAAAAAGATATTTGATCATGCTATTTTAGAAAACATTAAAACTCAGACTCATTGCAGCACCATAACCCTGCTGCTTCAGATCAACTCCTAAGGTTTATATATCCTGCTTTTCTTTACTATCTATGCTGTAAACTTTATTAACAATACTTTTGTATCTTAGTCAAAACTGCAAGGCAAAACATGGCATGGTAGTGAGAAATCAGGCTCCAAACACTACTAAACACATTTATGTTTTAAATTCTCTTAGTATGGCATTTTTTAATTGAAAATACCCCCTACAAGCACCAAATCATGCAAAAATTCCTCAGGTTTAAATGATTATTATAGAAAAATCAAGATCTTTAATCTTCAATCCTGCAACCTCTATGATATAAGCCCAAAGCTTCCTTCTCCCTTTTTTCCCTTTTGAGACCTGTTTTGTTACAGATTAGCCTCTGACAGAAAAATCTGAACTGACCACTCCATTCTTCCACCCAATACATGAAGCTTCCTTCAAGCACAAAAACATCCTCTTGCCCAATCAGTTTCTTAATTCACAGATAGAGTCCAGAAGCTGCATTTCAACTATTTTAGACAATCATGGAATCATTTTGGTTCCAGAAAACCATCAAGTGCAACCATTAACACATCGCTGCCAAGTCCAGCGCTAACCCATGTTCCCAAGTGCCACATCTACGAGCCTTTTAAATACTCCCAGGGACAATGACTCCACCACTTTCCCAGGCAGCCTATTCCAGTGCTTGACAACTTTTTCTGACAAGAAAGTTTTCCTAATATCCAATCTAAACCTTTCCTGGTGCAACTTGCAGCAATTTCCTTGTCCGTTGATTATAGCCTGGGAGAAGAGACTGACCCTCATCTCACCACCTCCTTTCAGGCAGTTGCAGAGAGTGATAAGGGCATCCCTGAGCCTCCCTTTCTCCAGGATAAACACCCCCAGCTCCTCCTCACAGGACTTGTGCTCCAGACCCTGGAGCAAAGACAAGTCATGCAGTCCATTACAGGTGAGAAGGCCAAGTGATACTTCCCCAGTTTAAGCATGAGTGCATGAAGATGATACTCATTATGGATATGTACACAAACACATTACAAAAATATTTTTCTCAGAAGGCAGAAATTGCAAACATTGAAGAAACCTGGGGCCAGTACATTTATATCTGATTCATCACTTCGAGAAAATCTGTGAATACAAATTAAGCAGAGAGCAATTAAGTAACAGCTTTTCCTTCCTTTGATGATTGCATACACTGCAATCATTTTGAGAACTGACTCTTAACCATTATATACACAAGGAAAACCACTGCCAAACATCTGTATTTCATTCCTTACAAAACGAGACAAATGAGGTAAACAGAAAGTTTCAATTCTTACTATCTCACGACTTGAAAGAAAGAAACTAAAAGGATCTTTTCGGCCCGAAGAGACACAGAAGCATGTCCTGCCCCAAGTCTCCGATGAACGCCTGGAGAGATGCGAATGCTAGCAAGCTCCACTGCTAGAGATCCACGCGAGTAACAGTCCGGGGAAGAGTTTCACACTCTCCCACACTTCATATAAATGAACGCGAGCAGAGACCACTCTGCTGAAAGCATCTTTTTCACTTACCTCAGCTGCGCTTGTTTTAACAGGAGCCTCTGCCTCCCCGCAACCTCGAAGGGACGGACAAAATGGGAAGTTGCCCGGCTGAGCACAAGTAACGCTTTTTCCTGTAATTCCGAAGGTCAGAACCCCCCACGCCCGCCGCCGGCACTAGCGGGGCTGGACTCCGCTCCAGCTGCCCGCACGGCGCCGGCCGCCCGCGGGCGGATGCTCTGCCCTGCCCGGAGCCCCGGCAGCCGCCCGCCCCCGGAGCCACCCCCCGGCCCTGTGCGGCCGCTCCGAACCCCGCCCGGCCCCTCCGTACCCTGGCCAACCCCGCCCGGCCCCTCCACACCCTGCCCGGCCCCTCAGCACCCTGATCGCCTCCCGCCGGCCCTGAGGCCGCTCCCAGCTCCCGCCTTACCGGCTGTGAGGGCGCGCCCCCGGCAGTCCCGCCGCTCCCTCAGGCGGGAGTGTGGGCACTGGTATTTTGGTGCCAGTGGATCAAGTTAAAGAGTGTCTTTAAATCGCATAAAGACGCGCAGCGAAACGAGGATTTTGGGCTTCCAAAATCACCGCCGAGGTGATTTTGGGTTTCCAAAGCCACCGCCGAGGAGCACTCCCGCGTAAGCACCTCATGCATCATTCAGGGCACAGGCAGGGGAATAAATCAAGTGGTGATCCCTTTTAAAAGTTACAGATATATTCTTAATGGCTTGGAAGAAGAGTGCAGCCATCAGCAACATAACTGACTGCAGCAATGGGGCTGAAAATCAGAAGGAACTTTGCAATTAAGATGCTGTGAAGTTAGTAAATGGAAATCCAAAGTCCGTAGTTAATGTGCCTCCTACTAAGCAGTGACAGTCCTTGCTAAGCAGACGCTCCCCAAGAACAGATACTGAATTTTAATAATGCGATCAGTACATCAAGAGATGTTGGTCCCAATTCAGGAAGAGATCCATTACAGACAGCAAGTTGTTTACCCTGCACTAGTGTCACACACAACATAAGCTGTAGATTGATTCATTTCGACTTCCATGACTTGTGCAGCTCAGGTTTTTTCAGGCTATTTTAACATGCAAGCTCAACACCCACTCCAACTTCCAGATCACTCATAAGCCTCTTCAGCTAATCATCAGATTCAGCCAGTCAGCCCATTTGCTTCCCTTTTATTTTTGAATGATGTTGCCATCTCCCCATTACCCATAACCTCCGTGTGAGGCTGCATTGGAAACTGCTTTAGTGTTTTTAAATTCCCCTTGCTATTTAGAAGTATACAGTAGCATGGATAGTGATATTTTGAAAATTTGCATTTGTTTTACTATGAGGTAATAGATGAAACAGAAATGTGGTTCAAAAGAAGCAGACGTAAACTGTAACCTAAGTGCTCTTTGGTATACCAGTTTTGTTTTTTTCTTTAGTGAGAACATAAGAAAGGGCAAGACCAGACCCTTAATTATGTTTAATTATTGAACCTCTATTCTAGACTTGGTCTGATTAGTTGCCTGTTCTCACACATTAATACATGGATTTCACTGACACACTGAAAGTTAGCTGCTCAATCTTTCAAAATCATGAAAAGCTGCACCACACCTAAAAGACTAGTTAAACATTTGTTTAACTTTCAAAACCCTTTAGTCATCCCTCTGCCTGCCTCTTCGCTATGTACATGCTTATATTAAGGCTTCCACAGTCTTAAATGTTTGGTTGTGGACTGGACAGTAGCACTCAGGAGGTTCCAGGATGCAGAGGGCACTTAATCATAGCATCAGTAACTGTTTCAGCTACTACCATTTGTAGGAAGTTAACAGTAAAGAGAAAAACATCTTACAAAAGTAATATCATTTACCAAAAGTGATTTGGCACAGAAGATGGGAAACCTTTAGAGTACAATAGAAATCTTGCCAAAAAATGTGTTCCATATCCACATTTATAGGCTCTTTCATCCACTTTGCACATGAATGCTCTAGAAGAACTAACTTTTCCATCCTGAGGGTGGGAGCAAAGTGAAGCTACTGTTCCTGAAACACAAGGAAGGAAGTGCCTTCCACAGAAACACTCGACTGTTTTCATTGCTGATGCCTCTATTGTTTGGCCCGGTGATTCAGGGGTAACTGCTCCAGAGATCAGTTGATCCCAGATGGTACCCCTTCTTAAAGAGAAGCATTTCCACTGTCTCTGTTGGCAGGGTGAGACAGGAGACTGCAGAACTACTGCTAAAAATCCGACCTTCATTACAAATTGATTTGTTACCTGTAATAGTTCAGTTTTGAAAAACATTTATCTTCTGTATTATGTATGACCACACCCTCTAAAATTACTGACCACTGTATAATTACAGTGAGCCTGTATTAGTTAAAACACTGGCACAGAATAGAGCATTTTGTAGTTCAGTGGAAAAATTAGGTGCATTTTCATTGACCAATTGACCTTGCAGCATTTAATCATGCAGTCTTAGCAAAAGCAGGTTCAATGGAAAACATGTACTGAATTTTACCTCAGGAAGTTGCTGAGTTGGTTTTAACCAAGAACCTCATTAGGCTGATTTCTCCCTGCACCAATGACTCCAACCACTTCATTCCTCTAAAAGTAAAGAGGAGGACATGACAACAGACTTATATTGACTTACAGCATTGCAAAACACAAATAAAAACCACAAGTGTCCTTCTATTCCCTACTGACTTCACTCTTGGGAAAGAAACACCCAATGAAACCAGTCTGATTTTGATATCAATTTCTAAATATGCATAACTCCATTTTTCAGTGAGTAGCTTGTCATTAGAAATCTACTAGCATCAATGTCCATGCAAAGCTGCATTCAACAGGTAAAAAAATTAACTATGCTGTTCTTAAATTTCACTTTAGTGCAAAATAAAAATTCAACAACAGCAGTACCCTCAAAACCATGCTCTTAAATTACTGGTTTATGACTAAAGCCTTAGTTTAAATGCAACACATTGTCCAAGCTTATGTAACATATCACTGAATAAGCAACAATAATGGGTGTGACAACCCACTGTTAAGGGGAAGGAAGCACCTAAGATTTGTAAATGCTCACTCGTCAAAAGGAACAAGTCAAAGGGTACAAAATCAATCAGAAAGTTTTATTTGGCATGGGAATTGGTGCTAATCCCTGACCTACTACATAAGCACACAGCACTGGGTTTTTGATAAAGGCGTGGGGGAAGAGAGAAAGGACCACCACAATCCATCTAAAGTGTGCCTAAAGTCAGCATCCCCACAATGTGCACATATAAAACTCTGTCAAATTAGAGTCAGAGGCAGACTCTACAAACTGCTCACAACTAAAAAATGGCGTAAGAAATGTAACAATTACTATGTTTACAGTGTGCAATTACCAACATTTAATACACACAGAACGGTTTTAATGCCTAAGTGCAATAATGTAAGCATCTTTTTCTGTGCTCTAGAGATTAATTCCTCAAGAAAAGCGTGAGGTGTTTTGCTAAGAAGGCCACAGAGCCATTATCAACTTCACTATAGAGAACTATGCAATACTTCCTGTCACATCTTCCTTCAGAGCATTGCGACATTGCAACAGCTGTAATTGCAATCTGATAAAATGCTGGCAAAGAAGGGATGCTTTATTCCCAGAGTAATGTCTTTAGTGGTTTAGTACAGAATTTTTTCACATGTTTTCATAATATGGTAATTTAAGATTCACAAGCCTTTTACTACAACTGCAAAAGCAGCTAAACATAATTAAACCCATTTGTACAAACAGGCTAAAGGAATTATTGAAAATCCCATGTGGCTTTAATAGCTGGATGACAAAATGCCATTTCTTGTAATTTCCACTGCAAGACCATAGTGAACAGACTCTTTATGACAACTTCAATCAGCATGAGTTACTGTTGGCAGAGAGTCACTGAGAAGGCAGAGCTGCAGCAGTTTGTAGTAACCACCTGCAATGAAGCAAGTTTCTCACAGAAAAAGAAAGAGGCTATGTAGATGAGAACAGCTTATCATACAGATATTCTCTTACACCTACCACTGCCTACTAAATCATATCACAAAATGCCATGTTGACTCATTTATTGAACAATGCCAGGGATTGCAACTCCACCACAAAACTGGGGAGCCAGATCCAATTCTTAACAACTTGAATCTTAAGTTTTTCCTGATATCCAATATAAACCTCTCCTGATGCAACTTAAGGCCTTTTCCACTTGTCACAGAACCATAGAATCATGAACATTGGAAAAGACCTCCAACATTGAGTACAACCTTTGATCAAACATCACTCTGTCAACTAAACCACAGCACTGAGGGCCAGCTCCAGATGTTTTTTGAAAATCTTCCATGCATGGTGACTCCATCATCTCCCTAGGCAGCCCATTGCAATGCCTAACCACCCTTTCTGAGAAGAATTTCTCCTTGATACTCAACCTGAATGCCTCCTGGTATTAAAGCAACTTCCTCTCACCCTGTGACTGATTGCCTGGGAGAAGAGACTGATTCCCACCTGGATACAACCTCTTTTTAGGTCTCCCCTGAGCCTCCTTTTCTCCAGGATAAACACCCCCAGCTCCCTCAGCCGCTCCTCACAGCACTTGTGCCCCAGCCCCTGCCCCAGCTCCATTGCCCTTCTCTGCACTCTCTCCAGCCCCTCAGTGCCTTTCCTGCAGTGAGGGCCCAGAGCTGGACCCAGCACTGGAGGTGTGGCCTCAGCAGGGCCCAGCACAGGGGGACAATCCCTGCCCTGGCCCTGCTGGCCACAGCATTGCTGATCCAGGCCAGGATGCCATTGGCCTTCTTGGCCACCTGGGCACAGCCTGGCTCATGCTCAGCTGCTCTCACCAGCACCCCCAGGTCCTTTCCAGCCACTCTGTCCCAGCCTGTGGCACTGCCTGGGGCTGTTGTGACCCAAGGGCAGGACCTGGCACTTGGCCTTGTTGAACCTCACACCATCGGCCTCAGCCCATCAATCCAGCCTGTCCAGATCCCTCTGCAGAGACTTCCTGCCCTCCAGCAGATCAACACTCTCATACAGTCTGGTTTCATCTATGAACTGGCTGAGGCTACACTACACCAGGTCATTAATAAAGATATTGAACAGAAGTGCTCCCAGTACTGACTGAGACCAGGGGAACCCCACCTGTGACCAGCCACCAGCTGAAAATTATTCCACTCACCACCACTCTCAAGGCCTGGACATCCTGAAAATTTTTACCCAGTGAACATTGCACCTGTCCAAGTCTGGGTTGCCAGATTTTCCGTGAGAATGCTGTGGGAAACCGTGTCAGGGGCTTTATTACACATAGCCGACACTAAGTTCTTTGTGAAACTGTTCAGAATGGAAAACAGTGAGAGGTAAAACACTTCACTAACAAATCTCTAACCTGCAAATCTGACGTAAATCTTGGGGACTGAAGAACACAATATGGAAGTAAAACTGCTTTTTATAAAATGAAATATCCATAGCTTGGAGAGGAGTTAACAGTACAAAGCATGACCAACCTGAATTTAGACATTGAAGGTACTCACTAGGGCACCACATTTCTGGAATAGGAAAAACATTTTAGGAAATGTTTTAGACACATGCCTTGTTTCCAAGTCTCTGAAATTTCTATGAAGATTCATAGAATGATTTGAGCTTCCCTCTTTCCTACCTGCCTATCCACAATTGTACCTTCCAAGGAGTCAGGAGAGAAGTCTTCACTTGGTGAGGCTGGGTTTTTTCTTGCTGTGGTCTGAGGAAAAGGTTTTTCCTTGTAACTCATCAGGTGTCTTATAAAGGGCACACTAGTATTTAGTCAAGACTAACATGCTACCTGTTATTTACACCTTCTAATAAACCACTGCTTTGTATTATTAAATTGTATATATTGTACTTGCAGTCTACATGCACAAAAATTCTCCAAGTGGTTCAGAGAAGATGGATTACATATTCACCATTCTAGACAGTAAATGTTAAGAAAGCAAGTATATTTCTATAAGTGATTGCTAAATGAGCCCATCAACAACTACAAAAAAACTTTCTATTGCAAGCTCAGAAATTCATTTGTTCTGGTAAAGAATGTTCCTTTGCTTAGGACATTTGTGTATGCTGCATATGACCTTATAATTACAGAACCTCTTAAGTAAACATAGGTCTTCAATATAATTTAATTTGACTGGCGTATTTAGACCAAGAATCCCACAAAATACTGCTACAGGAGTAGCTTCATAGTGCAAACTGATTAATGATAATGATCCTAAAGAAGAAACACAGTCTTTTTAATCAGAAGGAGTGGAGGGGCAGAGTTGATGAAGACAAAGAATTATTGACAAATCATCTGCCTGTTTTCATCTCCCTGCTACTAGTGGTAAAGGCACTAAGAGGCCAAAGTTCAGTCAGCTTCTTTCAGTATGAGCCTCATTCATCTTTCCAGGTCACAAAGTCTTTGTCAACAACCATCCCATCTCCTCTGACCATGCATATTTCATTTTGCAGAGTGGAGGATGAGCGAAGCACAGCATTGTTTGAAGTTGGGAAATATTTAAGGATTGGGTATTGAAAACTAATTTAGTTGACTTGGTTAAAGAAGCAGGGAAAAGAAACAGTGCAAGGAAATCCTGCTTGATAGTATTGCGCTGCAGGAAGAATGACAAGTTCATATAACACTGAAATTGGACTACAGCCATTGTCCATAGTATTCTAAGACAATGTCAGGAGGCAACATGTACATTTACAGTGAGAAAATAAAATATTTTTCTTACTTATATATGGATATCAGGTTCTGAAAGGCAAGTCATATTTATTTAGAAACATAAAGAGCAAGAGGTATTTTCAACAGTTTGGCTCCTAAATAATTTGTCAACTGAACGAAGAGATGACTCCCCAATCTTGAATACAAAGTACTTCCTCTAAGTGTCCTTTGGCAACAGGTAATTTTTTTCTGCTTAATAAAAAGAAATAAAAGCCAAACTCATAACCTTCAGAAGTGCCAAAGACTCTACCATAGTTACTTTGAAGGAAATAAACAGCATAAAATAAAAAACACTTAATGTTTATATTTCAAGCGCTACTGAAATAATGTCCCGAGTTAGTTCTACTGATTTCAACATTTTCCTTGAGCTAGCTAGAAAAAAATACAAGTATCAGGTAAATTTGAAGAGAACCTGCTAAAATGTAAGATTCCCACAAGATTCCTTGGTCCAAACTCCGTAGTCAAATGATTTCATCTACTGTTACTTATTAGTTAACGGAGTTAAGACATGGAGACAGTAATAACATAAAACCTTCAGGCAACTGAGGGTTTATAAGAAATGTTATTGCCAAAGACTGACACTAATCACACACAGTGGAAATCACACAAAAAAGTAAAATTTGCAATGACAGAGTACTATTTTTACTTTCCACAATTTCTGAAGTACGGAACAATGTACAGACATCCACTTTTGACCAAGACCTGTCCATTTATGGTGTCACTGAAGAAGTTCTGAGAGATGTCAAATATCCTCCTCTTGAGTCACTAGGGAATTCTTGGAACTGCTGGACAGCACATTAAAATTACTAAACTCAGCTAACAGAAAATAACCTCCTAATTTTACCCAACATTGAAGCTTTGCACTTGGTCTTCAATCAAAGAATACAGGTTTTGCATAAAGCCAGCTGACACATTGAAAATATTCAGCAAGCTTGCTTTTTGTTCCCAGTCCTTTAACTGAGGTCAATGCCATCCTTTAGCATCCTTAAAGCTAATTTGTAGGTCAACGTAATTCCTCTGAGCATGATCAACAATGAAAGAGATGGTTTCAGAATAGACTTCATTCTGTCTTCAGCAGACTGCAGTGTGCTTTCCTATCTGCCAAAACACTCTGGGGGATTTTAATTAGTCTGGTATTAGTTTTGCAGACATTCTATTTCCTGTCTGTTTTTCAGACTCTTGTTTACAGTCCTTCAATTCTTATGGCCATAATTTTTGAGTTGGGATGCAGCCCTTAATCAGAAAAGCATTCTGTGAAAGCTTTGCTTTATTCAGCTACTACCTGAGGATTCCTTAGAACTTGTCCATAGCACATGAACAGCTCCAGACCAAAGGTTTGTAAACTACTCATTGCCATGGCTTGACACCAGCCAAACACTAGGCACCCAAGAAAGTTGCTCACTTACCCTCACAGCTGGGCAGATGAGAGGGAAAAATTAATGAAGGCTTGATGAGCTAAGGACCAAGAAAACACTCCAAGGGCAAAACAGGCTTGACTTAGAGGTACAAAGTGAATTCATTACTAACAAAATCAGAGGAGGATAAAAAGTAAAATAAGCCCTTAAAAAGAACCTTTTCTTCCCCCAACCCCTACCTCCCTCCCACCAGGTCTCCCACTGGATCACAGGCTCCTCCAGGCATCCACCTGCTCCAGCTTGGGCACCTCCCCCACAGGCTGCAGGTGGATCTCGGCATCCCCCATGGATCACCAAGGGCTGCAGGGGCACAGCTGCTTCACCATGGTCTCACCACAGCCTGAAGAGGAATCTCAGCTTCAGCTCCTGGAGCACCTCCAGCCCCCCTCCTTCTCCACTGACCTTAGTGTTGCCATGTTGTTTCCTTGACACATTCTCACTTTCTCTACGCTGACTGCACCTACTGTTTTGATTTTCTTAATTCAGAGAGGCATTACCATCACCTCTAACTGCCCCAACCTTGATTCACAGCACATCCATCTTCAGACCCACAGGGACTCGCTCTGCTGGGCATGGTGGAAGCTTCCAGCAGCTTCTCACAGAAGCCATCTCTGTGGCTCCACCACCACCAAAAACCAGGTCATACAAAAATCACATGTTAGTTTAAATTTTCCTTTAGTTACAAGAATTGCACATAATTTCTGCTCAAACTGGCATTAAAAGAAAACACTTTGTCAATGTTGTTTTATACATCCCATAAAAACTGAATTTAGCTGGGAAAAAAATCTATGTTCATTGTTCAGTGAAAGGTTTGATGTAATTTCTCAACACTAGTCTGTCAAGAACCTTCAACCTAATCTTGAACTGAAGTTCCAATACAAATAGCATCTTGACATAAACCTGGAGGTAAATGATGGGGAAAGAAAGTGCTAAACTGGGGTCACTGAATTAACTACAGGCAGCAGAAACACCTAAATGGAATCACAAATACATGGTTACACTGTTCTTAGGTTAAAATCAGTTGAGCAAAACCTTTAAGAACACTTACCCTGATTTTCTACCAGGGAAACCAGATTGTCTTGAATTAAGAAGGTATTGACAAAGAGTTTTCCAGTAAGTTTTTCAACATGTTCTCCATTAAGACTACTTGAGTGCAAAAATAAAATAAAACAGGCAGCTGACAGTGCACTTCACTCCCCACCCCCACTTCCCTTGGCAGCGTTTTCCTCCAGCTGAAAATCACACAAATATTTTCCTACAGATATAATATTTATTTAAAGAACCACAAAGCTTAAACCAAAATTCAATACCGTATCTTTCAACAAATATCGCTCTTCAAGTTTTTATTTCTCCTTCCCAGATGACTTGGTCCTTCCAACTCTCACCCTCTCATAAAAAGTAGTAAAGATGACTTTTCATCTTTTGAGTTATTTCAACACTATTCTAGGGACTGGTTTGTTGACTCCATTTTTTTTTTTAGGAGAGCATGCAGCTCTATGCTGTAACAGCCATCATTTATTTAGCACCTTTCTGTGTAAATGATTACGAAGAATGGGGCCAGAACATAATTTTATTGAAAAATGTAACAATTGCAGAACTCCCTCTGTTGCCTGACCACAACTCACAAGTCATAATATGGGAGACAAAGCAAGAAATACCCAGTGGGGTCCTTTAAACAATGCTAAACCAGGTTCCCTTAAAATGTTTGCTGTAGGTTACAAGTGACTCTCTTCACAGAAATGGGCAAGCTTTATCAGCTTCTTCTAACAGGTACAGTTCACTTGCACTTACTGTGCAACCAGAGACCAAAAGCACCCTCCATTTACCTGAAATTCAGAATGGATGCAAAAATCTTCAAGGACAGTTCTCAGAAAAAGGAGCCATACTGCCCAGAGTATTTCACTCTGAATTATTAACATAAAGCTTAAATACATCCGCTACTTATGAGCAGCAATTTAAGTATACTGTCCATTCAGCTCACTTTCAAGTACACAATTAAGACTTTGCTCCTTTTGCATAATATATAGCAGTAAAATTAGTCTACAAAATCAACAGTATTTCTCTAAGTAGATATTTAAGTAAATAGTTTTGCAAAGATATTCATACAAAGAATGACAGCCCACTTCTCCACAATGAGAGATTCCCTAGTATTGCCTAGTCAGTTCTGATTCTCACTTACTTGGGTACTATGGCTCCTGTACTCTAAGTGTTGCAAGTGTGATTTCCTGTTTCACCTATCCCAACCCCCTCAGGTGTGCCAACCCTTCCCCCTCCCCCTTTTGCCCTCCTGCCTAAGAGCTGTCCATCAATCTTAACATTTCAGCAGGGCGTCGTGTGGTTGGCAGATGCTCCTCTGGTCTGGGTTCACTGGCCTCTCCTAGCATCTATCTCCCTTCACCCTTCCCCTCCTCACACCTGGTTGGCCATTACCTGTTCCGTCCCCTCCCCCTGTCCCTGGGGCTTAAAAGGGGATGAGACCATGCGGTCCGGTCGTCTATCGGTGAGCTGTTACCACATTCAGAGGTCTACCATGCTGAAATAAAACTCTGGATTAAGACTCTACAATAGAACCCGCTCCTTTTCTCTTCACCGTCACCTGAACCTTTTCCACCAAAGGTGAACTGAGTTCCGACTTTGCCTGGATTTGTTCCAAGTGCCCAGCTGCAGCACCCAGCCAGCCAAAGGTGTCTCTGCGGTGAAAACACCACAGCTGCAGCCTTTGGTCCAGCAGCGAGAGCTAGACGAAGCCAGGCACCCCACACCCGGAAACCTCAGGACTAATATTCTGTAATTGCCTAGTCAGTTCTGATTCTCACTAACTTGGGTACTATGGCTCCTGTACTTTAAGAAGATTTAGAAGTATTGTCTCCCTGGATTTAGTGGGAAGACTACAAGACAAGAGTGCTCAGCACTGTGTGCTAAATAGCAAGCCATAACAAGCCTGTAAGCTTGTTCAGCTGTGCAAAACATGATGACCTTGCTCTTTTCTTTGGGCATCCAATGATATGCATTTTTGTAGCACACTGCATTGATAAGAAAAAAAAATAAATGAAAAAGCAACTTTATGTAAATCTAGAACTGTTAGTGACTGCTTACCTCCTACAGCTTCTACAAGCCTGGGAAAATTCTTGAATGTAAGGCACCAAGCTTGTTCTAAAGCAAACTTTTCCACAAGAGATAGCAGAAGTGTATTTATATCAGTCAAAGCTAAAAACATTCTACTAGATGCAACACAGGGGTCCATCCTTCTCTTCATCCTTTCTCCATAAAAAACATGTATTTTTCACTAAGTTGTGAGTGTAACAACTGACCTTTAGTTCCAGTTTGTGAAACTGCAATGACATATAGCTGATACAGAAGCAACAATCCAAGTGCACATCTCAAACTTTTATTGAAGAGCTGTTTAACAGATCCTTAAATCATCTTAACACAAGATTCAAACTTTATAACTGACATGCTACAAAAAAAAAAAAAAAGAACAAAGTTTAGGTGAACCCTTACATAAAGCTCCTTCCTAAACTGGGTCTTCACAAGATTATCTTCTCATGCAACATTTCACTTACAGCAAAACACAGTACAAACTAGTCTGGTATAAAGCAGTTTAATCCCATGACTCAATTTCTCTTGCAGAACAGTCCATCTTTACTTCTCTTGCATTCACGTTGCCTCTGCCTCTGCCTCTGTAATTCTAGGAAACACAACAGGTCCTAGTTTAGAATTATTAACACTTTCAATCATTTAATGGTAAGTCATCACAAAACAATTTTAGCTTTCTGCATGCACCTATCTCAGTATAATCTGAACACTCAGGAAGTCTTCATCATTAATCTCCTATACACAAGGATTTTTTTACCCTGGTGTGAAATTACTGCAGTTTAGCCAACCTCAGATTTTATCACACATGGGAATAACACTTCCCACAGTTCACATCTCAACTTCTTTTCTTACCCAACACAAATCAGTTCATACAATTGTGGGAAAAAAACTTCCTTTTCCACTACATACTACAGAATGACTGTCTGCATTACCTTCCCAGTAATGCAAATCCTTTTCATTTAGAAAAAGAATAAAGCTCAGGAATTTCTAAGACTGCCTCAAAACAATCATGTAAGATCCTCCAACAGATTCCTCTTTCAAATTCATAATTTGATTATCAAATGGACTAATCATGAAAAATGGGGCTGATTACATATGAAGAGTTTCTGTCAGACTGACATGTGAAGGTCTCATAATAATTAGAACCTCACATTCTTCAACTCAAGGAGCTGATGCACTGTATGTATGTGATCCTAAGGGTAGCATTCCCAAAGCAAGCAAACAGATTTCACACAAAAATCTATTCTATTCTGGACAAAGAGTCACAGTCAAATTTGGTTACTCAGAGGTTGTGAAGGCCATTTATGAACTTGGACCTAGAAATTATGGATTTCATGAAATGCTGGGAGACACTAAAAGGCTGGAGACATGCATTTGGAAGCAATCTAGTGAGATCCACCTCTGAAAGCAATCTAGTAAAAAAGCAAAAATAAAGTGTCCTTGAACTAGAATATTTCTTGTAGAATATATAAGAAAGATCCACTGAGTCAACAGTTAGTCTGCAAAAAACGTTTGTGCAAACATACACAACAGTTGTAACATGAGGCTGTGAGTTTGAGAAGGAAGCAACGTTTGTGTATCTGACATCTCATGAAGTCCCCCACCCTCAAAAAATGATCTAGTAAAGGGACTAGCCAGCCAGGTAAAAACACCCAAACCATCCAAAGCTTTCAATAACTACCGTATGGGAAAAGCTAATTAATGAAAGGAAGATCAGAGCTTGAAGTGAAGCTTCAGACAGACATTGTGTAAGCACTGAGAGCAGTTATTTCTACTATGGTCTCAAAGGAAGTACATTTCTAACATATGGAAGCAATTGATCTGGGATAAAGTTCTTATGGAATCAAAATATGAAGGAAAGGCTTTCAATTTCAAATAGGAGTAAGCACAGAATCTAAAATTACCAACAGCAAGAGACTAGAAGGCTTCTCCCCATCACGGACATGAAGAATTTTGACACAGACCAGACCAGGGCATTTACCTAACTATAACTAACTGAAGTTTTCAGTCAACTGAGTTGCTTGATTAAGTGATTCATAACAAGCAGTAACTGTATAATCAGGAACTATTTGCTCCCACCATACATGTGTAGCACAGAAATTTCTGAACTACAGAAATTTCTGAACTACAGCTTTTGTTTATGTTTGCATGAATGTTTTCTTCCAGAGGAATTCTGACTTTATAGATCAAGACTGCAGCAGCTAGTAAGGGGCCACACTGTAACAGCCCAAGTCAAGCAACTTGTCTGTAATTAGTTTCAGTAATACTGAATTCTTTGAAGATGCACAACTAAGAAAAGGGACACAATTACAGTCAGAACAGTTTCAGTGGCTTTACTCTGGATATATACCACTAGTATAAAGAGATAGTTTTAAACTGTCTCAGACAAAGATCTAATAGCCAGGACTTTCAATTAACTTCCAGACCTACCTTTTGGGTATTATTAACTGGGAGCCGTCCTCCTTCAGTCTCAAAAGCAACTTCTGTCAACCAAACGGGAACTTCCTGCTGAGCCTATGCAATTAGGAAAATCAATTCAGAGACTTTGACTGCTTTACCAATTCAGATCAAGAGTTCCACAACTGTACCGAAAATGTCACAGTTGTTCAGTACGTTCAAGTGAAATCTTAAAGAACAGAAAAAGTTCAGCACTAAGATCTGAAACTTACATCCGAAAGCACTTTAATTAGAGGTTGTGCAAGATGACCATCTGAATTGTTATCAAAGAAGCCAACCGCTTTCCCTGTATTTCCACAACGACCAGTTCGCCCAATTCGGTGTACATACTCTTCAATGGTGGAAGGAAGATCAAAATTAATGACATGCTGAACGTTTTCAATGTCCAGACCTCTTGCTGCCACGGAAGTTGCCACAAGAACTGGACATTTTCCAGAACGAAAATCCCGAAGTGCTATTTCTCTCTCTCTCTGTTCTCTATCTCTAGAAAGAAAGCAAGGTCGAGAATGGGTATTTCATGGAAAGAAGCTCTTGGGGGGGGGGGGGGGAAGAGGGACAGTGGGTGCAAAACAAAAAAAGACCCAAATAACTCATACACTGCCCAGTTAAGGCTTTCTGAATTTTTAACTGAAGAGCAGCAAGACAGAGCAACTGTTTAAACTTAAGTCTCTAGAGAAATTGAGATTTTTTTTTTTTAAAGAACTGGAGATAATTATGCATCAAACTCACTACCTCTCTGAAACAATCCACTTGTGTTTAACTGATTACAATTTCCTACACCTTTGTAGCAGGGAGCCAGAATAGCAAAGAAAGTCTACACAGACCCCTGCACAGGCCATTTTTCAGATATACTAAAAAAACTGGCCAGTCAACAGTACAGAATTTGTCTTCTGTTTATCATCATAATAAGAAAACTAGATTTGCTCTGGTGTTTCCATGTTTGAAGTATATTTACAAATTATCCAGTTTGAACTACAGTGGATGAGAAATCACTCATGTTCTTTATTGTCCAAGTAAGAAAACAAATTAGTAGGCTAACCAGTGCTCTTCAGGATCTTACCGTGGGATATTTAGTGAAGCCTGGTATGACCACTACTCCAGAGAACATGAACTATCCTAACTTCAACTCATAAAGGTAAAATTAATCAGAAACCAGTAACATTCATGACAGTTCAACAGATCCCATTGAACCAGTTATTCTACATATACCTCAATTCACACTATAGTAATTTTACAGAAATGTATTAAGAACCTGCTCCCACACAAGGGGGTTGTGGGTTAGCAATTCAGGCTCACCAGGAATGAAAGGCCAGATCATCTAAAGAGCTATATGGCTTTCACACACCAACAAATCCAACAGCCACAGGATATACAGAGACATCGTGCATCTGCAAAGACCATTTTAGCCCTTCTTCAACCTTGATATTCTGGTGTCTGTCAGAACACATGGCAAGCTAAACTACACAGATATGGCCAAATGTGAGTCCTCAACAAAAGTTCTTAAAAAACACAGGTGACTTTCACTTTAAAAATACTTACCCATGGATACTAGTGGCTGGTATATTTTCTTGACAAAGAAAGCATGCAATGAAATCTGCTTTTTTCTTTGTGTCCACAAAGACCAGAGTTCGTTCATTACCTATGTTGAACAAAAGTTTGAAGCCAGTGCAGTTTGAATCATGACACAATTTTCACTATTTAGTCTTATCTATACTGACACCTAATACTTATCTCTATTAACAGCTAATACAGGCACGCATTTTGAATGAAGTCTTTTAAGTATGAATAATTTTTTGCCTATTCTGAGCTAATTAAGTCCAATCCATCAATTTCTGTATCAATAGAGAAGCTGAGTGAAGACATATACACTGTTTTTCTCCTCAATAAAAAGAGAAAACGAAAATTGTTCCCTGCAACATGCATGCATTTCCTTTCTACAGCATGTGGCTCAAAGCAGTACATTATCCTGAGCACTGAACAGCAAGACTCCACAGACCATTTTTTGATTCTAAACTTGCATTCACTCTTCAGCACTAAAACAAGGCATACAGTACAAATATGGAAAAATCCCAGACACTAATAAAGCATAGGCCCAAACATTCACACAATAATTTTAACAACCCTGTAACGATGAGATAGTATCCCCAGATGCTGAAATATTGTAACTGATCATATAAAGCAGAAAGCCATCTAGGAAGGTTGTTTGATAGTACTTAATAGAATCATTGACAAATACTGGGCATTAGATTAGATTCAATTATATTTACAAGTCCTTTCCAACCCAAACTAGCCTATGACTATGAAACAGCCCTACACAAATATGCCTAAAAACCTGCAGCTCCCCAATTCTGCTTCAAGCTTCATCAACAGTCTTGTAAAGCACGCAACACACAACAAAAACATACAGCCATGACCTTTCAAACAGAATTTTAAAGCCAAGCAAGTTTGGCTTCTCTGGTGAACAACTGGCATTAAGTAAAGTTACCTATACTGTGCAGAATTTCTATCAGTTTATCCCTCTTGAAATACTGAGAAACTTGAAGAATATTTTGCTGAACATCACTGCATGCTCCACCCGCATGTCCAACAACAACAAATAAAAAATCAGTTTTCAAAAATTCACAAGCTAGCCTGAAAAAGAGATAAAATTGAGCAACATGAAAAATCTTATGTAATTATTCTTGCTTTAAAAGCACGTATTTTCATTTATGTTTAAGCAACATTCACAAATAATATTTTTATCCTCCATTTTGTGAGGAGAATACAGGTAGTCTTATATACATTTTTAAAAAGCCAGAAGAGTCTGCATAGTTTGGTCCACACAAACCACATAGTGTGCTGTGTAAAGTGTGACCAGCAGGTGAAGGGATTCTACTCTGCCTTTGTAAGACCTCAACTGGAGTATTGCATCCAGCTGTGGCATCTTCAGCAGAAGACAGACATGTCAGAGAAGATTCAGAGAGGCCACAATGATGATCAGAGGACTGTACCCCCCTCCCTTAAGATAGAGTTGAGGAGTGGGGATTATTAAGCCTGGAATGACCTTAGCGCAGCCTTCCAGTACCTAGAGGGGGTTTACAAAAAAGACAGAGAAATCTTCTACAGAGGCTGATAGGACAGGACAAGTACAGACTGGACAGAGAATGGGTCCCAATTAGACCTGGAGGGAAAGACTTGGGGGTGCTGGTGGATGAGGGGCAGGACATGACCCAGGAAGGTGCACTTGCAGCCCAGAAAGTCAACTGTGCCCTTGGCTACATCCAAAGCAATGTGGCTGGCAGGGGCAGGGAGGCAGTTCTGCCCCTCTGCTCTGATACTGTGAGACCCAACCCCACCCTGTGTTCAGCTCTGGGGTCCCCAGTATAAGAAAGATGTGGACCTGCTGGAATGAGTTCATGGAGGCCACTAACCTGATAACACACTGGGGCACCTCCCTCCTATGAAGACAGACTGCAAGAGGTGGGATTGTTCAGCCTGGGGAAGAGAAGGCCTCAGGGAGACCCTGGAGCAGCCTTCTAGGGTAAGCAGCTATACAGTACTTAGTTGCTAGCTGGGATTAAACCACAGCCTTTTAGTGGAAGACATAAAGCCTCAAATGCTAAATTAAAGTTCTCCAGTCAACTAGAAAAATGCATGGTTCCCTCAACTCACATGTACAGAAAGAGCTTCAACTAATATATCAAAGGTCTGTGTAATAGCAGAAACAAGTTCAGGTGTAAAACCAAATGTTATGTTAAAACCAAATCTGATTATATTCACTTAACAGAAATGCAGGATGATCTGAACCCAAGAGGTCCGAAGAAAGCACCTCTGTGTCCCAGATCACCAAAATATTATACTGTTTAAATTTCTCCTGGTAGCACAGTATGGGGAAATCATTAGCTTTCCTGACTTCAGCACCAGAAAAGCATTAAATCCAGGAATTAACTGACTCCAGAAGACAAGGGTTTTCACATTCTAAAATGTGAACTTTATCTTTAGGCATTTCAGTTTCAAAAGTTGACAAGAATGACAGGGGCAAAAGAAAACTGCCTCAAAGCTGCACCAAGGGAGGTTTAGACCAGGAAAAAAATCTTCCCTGAAAGAGTTGGCAAGCATTGAACCAGGCTGGCCTGGAAGGCAGTGGCATCACCACCCCAAGAAGGTACTTAAACGATGTGCACATGCAGTACTTGGGGCATTGGTTTAGTGGTTCACTTGCCATTGCTGCATTAATGGTTAGACTTAATCAGCTTATGGGTCTTTTCCAACCTAAACGCTTAGGACTCTAATGTTATTATGCACTTCCAAACCATGATGCAAGCACTCATGTTTTCGAAGTCTTCCACCAGCAATTGTAAATCCTACAGGACTGAGAGCAGAACAGGTCTGCTGGGTTTTTTCATTTAAGAGAAGCAGATGGTAAATATCTTCAACAAGGAGTTCAAGGAATCTCTTTTCAGTTGCTGGTAGTTACAGTACTCTTGATTCATCCCGCAGTATGCAAGAAAAATACATAGCAAAAGCATGAACAAAACCACTACGATAAAAACAGACCTAAAAGGGACCCAGATTCTTCTTTCAAACCCAAAAACTGAGTGAATCACAGCACACTGTGTATCTCACAGGAAGATACACACACCTGGTCTTTTCCCAGGATACACTGACAAGTGAGACCACATTCTTGAAGAAACAAGTAAACACATGGAATGAACACAAACTATACTCGTGTACAGTAGTGTACAGTATCATCCGAATGCCTGATTACCAGCTAAGCAAACAAGGTCATTTTTAGTTCACTACAAGATTGTTCTTCCACACAAAGAACCCTATGAAAAAAGTCTGGACAAGGAACCAAAGCCACAACAAGTGAGTCCTGCTTTAAGAAAGGTGATACATTTCCACATCAGTGGTCAGCACTACCTGACTGAATGAGAGAAAGCAGCTCGTTCCCCTCTTTCATTCAGGACAGCAAACTACTGAGAAGTATTTTCTCCCTGCCTCAAAAAAGATCTTTCAGACTTTTTAAAACCAAAGGAAATTGTCAGGATTTGACTCACGGAATTACCAATGCTCTTGACAGTATCCCTACAACAGAATTCATCAAAATTACTGCAGTGCTTCGACTGAAGTTTGGAGAGTATTCTGATTTAAGAGTGACTATTTAGATGTTGATGTCTCAAAAAGCAGAAGAAATACTAAGAAGTTTCCATCTGCTGGGAATTGGTTGTTTTGTTCTGTTACTCAGCAACCATACCATCTGTTGAAGACTGTTCCCTTAAGTGAGAGGAACTTTAAAGTTAATGAGTAGTAAACATGTAAGATGTATCATAAACCCATCTGTAAAAGCTTTAAAACTACTGAAAATAAATACCAATCATCGACATAAGAATTGAGTACTATGAACGCGTGTAAGTTGAGCAATAATTGCTATGGCTCATTAGTCAAAGATGGTGTTACCAGCAACATCACTGGTTTTCAGCTTGCAGTGATGCAGTGGGGGAGGAATAAGAAACCAACAGGGGGAACATGAGGACTTCTGCAGAAGAAGAATTTAAAAGCATTCAGAAAACTTTTCTAAATTGCTTAGGAGTCCCCACCTAAATTAAGCAGTTAATGTTTTAGAGTACCTGATTAAATTAAGCAACAAATATTAATATCATAGCTTTCAGTATTTTCAAGCTTTTAAAAATAAGGAGTGTTCTTAACTCCTCAGATATTTAGTTCTATACATATTCAGATTTATTTCTATTTTTATTCTACTCACCTCTGAACTTCTTCAGGGAAAGTGGCACTAAACATTAGTGTTTGGCGTTTCTCTTTTTGTGGCATGTCTGGGAAAGATACCAACTTCTTCATATCTGCACCAAAACCCATATCAAGCATGCGGTCTGCTTCATCGAGCACCAAATATTTCACATTATGCAAACCAATCTGCAAGTATTTCATTCAAAGAAAAAGACTTTTGGTTCATCGACAGTATGCATTTGCAAAATACCATAATTGCCAAAATCCACCTTTTACTTATTTCTTTCAAGTTAATTAAAAGTGAAAGTTATCATGATTTGTTTACATCTCAACCTCTACCCAGCCTTTTAATCTGCACAAATTCACACACCACAGTGCTTCAGAACTTGGTTCAGCAATGTAAACACAGAGCTTAGAGACCAACTACAATTCAGCCCATCTCTTTTGGAATTAAGCCTTGAGTTTTAGAAAGGTTCTCTCATAACCCTCAAAGATTCTCAAAAACCTTTTTTATTTTTCTGAAAAAGAATTACACCAGAAAGCATTACTAAGACTATTACAACTGCTGAACAAGACTATCAGTTATGATTAAACACCTGACAACTACAGAAAACTAATCTCCAGTTTACTACCAAGTGTTTTTCCAAACTTTCTTTGTTCAGTGAATATCCCTGAGTCACCACACTAACACGTAAAAATTTTAATATGAATTTATAATGACTGGGGAAAATAAAAATTCAAACATAGTACTATATTGCTTTTTGTATTTTGGATAAGCATGAAACTATAATGTGAGACAGACAAAAAGCCACTGCAGCAAAACAAACAGGACATCAAGTGAAGATCTATTACAGAATATGCCACAAGAACTATGTGAAAGCGTTCCAGGTATTTAAGTTATAAAATTTTATTGCCATGACCACTGCAGCCACTTTGATTTAGACTGATATTATCCAGCTGTCTCTGAAAGGAATTGAAGAGATCTAGACTCAGGCTACTCCTTCAAAAACTTCATGGAATTGAGACAGTCTAAGATAAACCTCACTTGTATTTCAGTGCCTGTACAAAGGCAGCATACTGATAGAGCCACTGAAAACCAATCTCTCCATCTATTAATTTAAAAGAACAAAAAATAGTATTTTGTCTTTTAGTTAAGGGTACTTAGGGAATTTAGATGAAGTGTTAAGATGTTACCTTTCCTCTTCCAATGATGTCTAGAAGCCTTCCTGGAGTGGCACACAGTATATTACAGCCTTGCTTTACCTGACGAATCGAGTAGTCTGTTTGTGTACCTCCGTAGATCACAACAGGCCTTATACAAGTTCTATCACGTAGAAAAAGGTTTGGATTAATTATGTAAGTATGCAAACAGTACTGTTTCATCAAAGTTCATATAAAATAATCAGATCTACCACAAATCAGTTTAAGAGTGGTTAAACTCCTTCAGCATACAGCTCAGTCCAAAAACAGTGCTCAAAACCAGAAACCCAATCAGAGTAAGCTTACAGTTCCCCAAATACTACATAACACAGAGGCTGCCCAAGTGGCTTGCTAGGAACAAACACTTGATTTGGCCTGCATTCTCCCCTCTCTTCAACTGAGACCTTCAACAGTAACAGTCAAAAGAGTGTTAAGACTTTGTCCCCCTTTATACAGCATCCTCAGAAAAAGCAGAACCACCACTACATATGCCTCTAGAGCTTCAGAAGGAATCTCTGCAGACATTAAAAGGGGCAAAATAATAAATACACACATTGGCCATACACAGTGTGTGACTCAAGGATTAGACAGCAAATCTAACCCAAAGACTATACTACTCTGTGCTCTTCCCACCATGCTTTTTGGTTAGATCAAGTAGATACTCTTCTGTAGAAAACCACTTCTCTAAGCAACAACTACCTTATGCAGCTCTGAATCATGTTTACAAGCTCATCTTTATAATCCTCTGCTAAGATCTTTACATGCATACAATGAGTATTTTCACACACAAATTCAAATGGTCTTTTACTGAGGACACTAATTCAGTTTCGTATGTAACAATGGTAATCAGATAAATGTGGTAAATTTTTACCAAAGTTAAACACAATTTTTCAGAAAGCTTTTGTCAAGAATAGATATTCCCTCTGGAATCCCACAATTTCAGTATTTATCCATCATTAGTATACATACATATTTCATATTCCTATTTGCAAATAAATCAAAGAGCCTAAGATCACGAATCTCAACTGTTCAATATGCAAGCTCTTCTTTAGAGACTATACATTCACATCCTGATACTGTTTAACTCATTCTCATTTTTACTACAAGTCAGCTGTAAGAGAAACTTTCTAGATTCAAGTATTATTTTATGATTAAATCATCTGTATCTACTGATTAAAAACAGCATAATGAACAGAACCTGCTACAAAGTTATATAACAGTTTTAGAGATTAAGAAGCTGTTGTTAAGAACCTATTTAGTAAGTAGATAGGCAAACATGATCATTCTTCCTGAAGGCAGACAGCCTCCAAGTGTAAGTTTGCTTGAATAAAAGCAAGTACGATTTATCCCACCAGATTCTGCAGTGATGATGCTCTGCATTTCACCACCAAACAGTAACAAACCATTATATAACACAGATTTAGTTCTCTTCTGTACACTGGTAAAACCTATTACTTAGTAAAAAGATTAATGATGAATCTAGTACAAATGTACTCTCACACAACATTCAAGGACTTAGTGAGAAGTTTAGATCTCCTGTTCTGTTTTGAAAGCTCAAAGAGTTTCTTTGAGCTCTGACACATCTAAGATCAGAAACACCTGGAATAGGAGTAATTAGAAACCATCACTGGAAATTAATTAAAGCCCATAACACTCACTTCCATTTTGCCAAGATGAAAGTAAAGTAAGTATAAATTACATAAGACAAGCGAAGAAGTTTCTTCATATTGAATATATCTAATGCAGGTAGCTCAGTGTGCAGCTGCAGTGCAAGCTGCAGACTAACCTCTGGGTGGCAAGAAATCGCTGGAGCCCATGCAAGAGACCATGAACCAGCACTGACCCTTTACTTAACAAAGGGCACATGCACCTGCATCACTAGCCAAGTCACCTGACGCTCAGACTCTGCAGGAGCAAATAACTTAGTAAAAAGACCTCAAAATATTAGGTACATAAACCGTGAGCATATAAAAAAGCCCTGTGATTTCATTGTTCAGGGGTCCCTTCGGGAGACACTGAGCCGTTACACGTTGCTGCAAAACAACGAAATTACTTGAAGTAAACAGAGGTCAGATTCTGCTATGGGAAACCTGGGGTCATGTCAGTGAGGAAACCTCATCTGACTCTGAGTGGTGTGTGTAGGAAGTTAAGTTTGGCAGCAAGCAGCTCACTGGAGCCACCTGCTGCAAAGGGAATTTGGTCCCAACAGTTGAAGTCCCTGGTGGTGTCGGAGTGACTGCCGGAGTGACTGCCGGAGTGGCTCCTGAAAGGTCAGACAGGAAAACTTTCTTAGCAAGTCTTTTAAGAAACTTCACTTTTCTCATCAGTGATAAGCTGAATACTTATCTCCTCTTCAAGGTGGAATAAGCCTTCCATCCACCCACCCCAGTATCAGAAAGATTAGGCACTTAAATCCCTAGTCGTACATTAAGAAACCCACTAAACTGTAATATAATCTGAACTCATTATAATCTAAATTCAAGTGTTCGTAATTTGATGAGCACAAAAAAAATTTTCAAGAATTTATGAAAAAAATAAACCACTGCTGATTCAAGCAAAGTAATCATCAACACCAGTCAACAGTGCAAAAGCTTACCCATACACAAATTTCCTTGCTTCTAGGAAGATCTGATTTATCAGTTCTCTAGTTGGGGCAGTAATAATACATTCCGGTTCTTGCTGCTCTTTAAAGCTGCTGGCAGTTACACCATCCCTCATCATTTGGGCCACAATTGGTACAAGAAATGCTGCCTGGGGGGGGGAAAAAAAACCACAGCACTATTTGGGCTGTTTAATCTTAAAAGCTTTCATCAGTCCCATAAAAATCAATCTTAAAGCTTGAATGATAGTATACACAATGATCAAGAACATCAGACTGCAGAAGGATTGACCTGAATGCCCAAGAAAGCATTGAACCTTGTTAACCAGTATGAAAGTATATCTCTGGATCTTAACAGTCTAGTAACACAGGAACACAATCATGCAGTGGCTAACTTTCCATACAGTTCCATACACTGATTACATACCCTGATAATTAAGTAATCCAAGACCAAAATCTACTAGAATGGCAGATGAGTTTGCAACACAGCTACACCACATCAGCACATTTACTTCCAGATAGGACTAGATACCCACAAACCTGCATCTGTACAAAACCATTCAGAATTTTTAGAGCACAGACCCTGGATGTTTCCCCTTCTGCAAACAGAAGAGGTCTTTCAAAAGAACTAGCGAGCTACCTTAAAACAAAACTAGAATTCCACACTAAACTAAATAGCAAAAAGCTACATTCATAACCCAACATCCACATCCACCAGCTGTCAGTTATGTTTGGGTACATTTGTTTAAAAAGCTGAGACAATTTTCAGCTTAGTATCAACTCTCAGCACTGTTCCATGATTAAAAGCAAATGACCTAAAACCAAGACAGGTGCACATCAGATTTCATCAAACCAAGTATGACAAACCTGCACACCACAGTTACGCTCAGGTGTAAGTTTGAAAAAAAAAAAAAACAGCCAAACACACACAAAACTCATCCACACATCACAGAAAAATAAAGAAACAAACACACACACAAAACAAAAGCAGTTTCTAGGACTGCCTGCCTCTACTTCTGAATCCACAGCTCTATCTCTGAAGGTTGGCCTGCTGTACCAAGATACTAGTTTACTAAAATAAAGAATAAAGGCCAAAATGTGACAACCCTATCATCATTCATATCTGTACCTGATACCTGCCATTGCTGTGCAAGTGAAATCACTGGACAACAAACAGTCAAGCATGTGAGATGTGGAAGAGTGAGGCAACCCTCTGAAAGCTCATGATCAAATACTGTCAGTAGAATAAACATTGCACAAAACGCTTACAGTTTTTCCTGATCCTGTCTGGGCACATGCCATTAAATCCCGTCCTGCCAGTATAATAGGAATGCTGTACTTCTGCACTGGAGTAGGTTTAGAGTACCCAGCTTTAGCAATGTTCACAGTTAAAGTATGACACATGTTAGTGTCTGCAAAACTCTGTAAGAGAAAATTATTAATAGTTATTACACAATCACAGAACGCAGAAAGTTTAAAACCCAAGCTTACTGTATGATAGACATCCAAATACTAAAGAGTTTTAGTAGTAGCAGTAGTAGTTAGTAGTCTCACCAGTCATTTACACTGCCAAGGCTCCTAAAGGTAAAAGCCCCAAAGGTCTCTAAAATCTGCTCATGCTAGCAATTCAAGTAACATTGTCTGCAGGACAGTGAATATTATGAACACTTTCAGCTGGTCTTATTAGTTTTAAGAGAGAATTGCTCAGAAGTCACATACCTAGATTCAAGCAAGTAAAATCACATAGCATGCTATGAAAAAAACCTGAAATCTGTGATTTCATTTCATGTAGGAGTTACACATGGTCTCTGCACTAAAACCAGTAAGGGTAGCTAAAACAACATTCCTAGCCAGGACCAAAAAGCAACACAGGTGACAAAAATCAGTTTAACTTCAGTGAGAACACCTTTTACCAGATGGATGGGGAGAACACCTCTGCATCTTCTCTTTCAACACAGGTACTACTAACCCCTCTCCACTTCTCTCCTCATTCTTTTCCCTAAAATGAGCTTTTTTCTTTCTAAACTGGCTACCCATTATAGATAAACTAAGTTATACGTTAAACAATGAACTGCAAGCACAGACAACAGGGCTACAAATTACTTTTAAAAAACCCCTCTGGCTAAACACATACTACCCCAACAGATGTTCATTTACATTTTTCAAGATCCCTCAGTAATTGACTTTAATAAGGTAATTATACCAGCCTGCCCAGAAACTATTGCCAAAGACCTCTTTCTTTCACTATCTAAACTGGTATTCTTCCACAATTTAATGACTATTCTTTCTAAATATCCAGTATTACTTTCTCTGGACGACTTATGTAGTTTGTTAGTTACTGTGAATTCAAATTTTTATATTTCAAATGGGGAGGCACCTCCTTCCAACATCACACCATCTGCAAGATTTGATATTTTTTATTGCAGCTATTTTCATTAGCTGCAAATATTGAACCCACTACACATCATTGTAAATCATGCTTCACATAAACTGTGATAATAACCAGTTCACTAACCATTAATGCTGCTGGAGGGTCCAGTCCTGACACTTCAACAATGTTTTCATCATACTTGTCAAAATTCATTCCTGTCTGGTAATGTGCAAAGATGGCTTGTTCATCATCAGGTGGAGGAGGGGGCACATAAGTCACCTTTGGACCTTAAGAACACAACCACTTAAGTTCACAAGCAATATAAGGAGAAATTAAAATAAAACTATTTTAAGTATGAAGCTACTGAAGTTAAGTTCAGTGAGATGTCATCCAGATTTCCCTCCATTTTTTTCTATTTTCACCTCCATATGAAGTCAGACTTGTAAAGCATTCATATCTCACACTCACTGAAGGACCCCACTTTCAAGAGGACTCACAAAAATTAAATTAGGCTCTTCATCTTCATCATCATCCAGACAGACACATGCTCTTAGAACACAAGGAAGGACATGCTTCCCACACAACAAATTACTCTTTCTGAAGAACTTTCTTTCCACATGAAATTCCATACAGATAGATGCAACTGTTGCATACCACTGCCCAGAACAGTTTTTAACACACTAATACTTTACACTATAGTCATGAAAAAGGAATTACTGTTCTGTGTTAAGGATGCAGTTATGTCCACTAAAAGCACTAGCATATTGCCTCTATAAAGACTTCAATTCCTAAAAATCATTATTTGAACTAAAAATCTGTAAACATTAGTTGAACTGAGTCAAATAGAGGCAAATCAATTTTTCTTAAGTATCACTTCTGGACATGTATACTAACCACTGGATCACAGAATGGTTTGAGTTGGAAGGAACCTTGAAGATCATCCATTTCCAACCCCCAAGGCCATAGGATGGACGTCATCTTCCCCTAGAACATACTGCTCAAAGCCCAACTGAATGTGGCCTTGAACACTTCCAGGGATGAGACATTCACAAGCTCTCTGGTCAACCTGTTCCAACGCTTCACTGCAACTCACCCTCTGACTAAAGAGCCATTTAGCCATCTTTTCTACAGTGTTTTTTACGATTATCACACAAAATGTTCTTACATGGAGAGTATCAGCCATCCACTGACCATTGCACTGGTTTAATCCCATTCCTAATTTGAATTATGGTACTTCTGTGAATAATATATTACTATGCTCTAGGTAGGACAACATACGTAGCCAGGTACAGTAGCATCAGTGGCAGAAGAATACAGCAGGACTACGGGGGAAAAATCCCTAGCAAACAAAAAACCCCCAAAATTAAAACAAAGTTAAATCAGGATTAAGTGGCCTGTCAGAGCTATACACCTTACTTTTTAGCACTGACAATAAAATATTTCCTCTTACAGAGGGTAGAAGTCTAGATCAACTCTTTCAAAACTTAGCAAGTTCTTTAAGGCTTACTTTCACCTTTGGGGTAAGCACCTCCGCTTCACTGGGCATTAACTGAACCAGCCTCAGCATGACAAAGAAAAAGATTACTTAACACTACAGCTTTGAAAAGCCAGTAACTAAAATTCAAACGAGTTACAAACATGTCTTTCCAGGCACACAGCCAAGATACCTAGCATTTGCAGAAAAGTTCTTAATAGGAAGAAAAATTAGTGACAGTATCTGCCAGAAGAAGGAACTGCTTTGCGATTGATCACCAATGAGGAAATCCATACAGCTCATCCCTGCCACTAAAGTCTCACCTGCACCATCTGTGAGTATTCCTCTTTCTCTAGAATCAGGAGTTCCAGACTGAGGTATGTCCCTTTGCCTACCTCTACCACCTGTAAGTAACAGATATGTAGCACATAGAGGGTATAAAATTAGTATCATGAAATACTAAAATTGAAGCCAGTACTATTTACTCCAACAAATCTGCAGAGCAACAGTCCCAACAACTTATTCATTAACTCCAACCTGTATTGTATACAATATTTTATATTGTCCCAACCTACACTGTATTATACCCAATAATACAATACCCAATACTCATTTTTAAAGAGATCATTCCTATTCCACAACACAGCTGAAGAACAGAACTAGCAGTAGTAGTTATCAATTCCCCATGCTGGTTCTCAGGGAACAAAAAAACTCAGGAAGATCACCAAACATACCCTGTACCCACACAAACCACTCAGTATGAAAAAAACACCAAACCATCAAACTTATTCTCACCTTGTCCAAAGCCACCACGAAATCCTTTAAACCCTCTGTTTTGTGTACTAGCACCATCTACAGCGTTGCGTTCTTGAAAACCTGCAACAATACAGTACAGCACACAGTAACTCACTGTGCCCACTTTTGCATCAGCACATCAAGTGCCTTTCACCTGCATGAAGAAAAGTCACTTCAACACTTTCACTCTAGACTGCTCACTCTCAGTGAACAAGCAAAGCCAGAAAGAAAGTCCAGTGAATGCTGGCATCATACAACCATAAAACAAACTTACACTCACCTTGTCCAAATCCTTTAAACCCTCTGTTTTGTGTAATGGCATCTTCTTCAATTCCTTCTTGAAAACCTGCAGTACAGCACAGCACACAATCACTGATGTTTGCCTAATTCTGATGTGGAAGCCAAGCCCCTTATTTTGGTAATTGTTCTTCTCAGTCCTTATTTTATTAATATAAAAAGTACAATATAACAAAGTGATTCTCCTAAATATCTGAAAGATACTTTTTTGCCAGAAAGCATTCAGCTGTTCTATCATAATGTAAAAATAAAGAGCATCATCTTGTACAGGAATCATGAAGTTCTCCTAGCACAGCATCTGTGGCTTCCTCTCCACCAATGCCTGGTGTATACCAGTGTATCAGTCAGCTTGGTTTTTCCACATCAACAAATAAAAACTACATCTTAAAGGTTGACATGTAAGAGACAGTATCTTAAGTATCCATAAATACAAGAGACATTAAATATTGCTTGCAAGTTACTTCACAATTGCTGCTAGAGAGTCTACAGCAAAATGGCTTGTCATCAATGCCCTGCATCAATGTGCTGCTGTCTTACTTAGTCAAACAAGTCTAGCATTCCCCTACTACAACATGCTTCAGTCAAAAAGGTGGGAAAATGGTCTTAATTTTTTTGAAAGAATAGAAACTGTGCTGGTTTTGTAAAAAAGCAACTTGTTTTTTAACAGAAATTAATTGCTATCATGAATTAAAGATGCTGTTCTATGTCCTCAATGAGTATTACCACAATGCCTCTGCAACACTTACTAAAAATCATTATTTGAACCAAATATAGTCCAATCAATTGTTCTAATAGATACTAAGGAGCACTTCTGAAAATGCATAAAATGATAGAATGCTTTGGGTTGGAAGAGATCTTAAAGGTCACCTAGTTACAACCTCCCTGCTATGGGCAGGGTTGCCACCTACTAGATCAGGTTGCTCAAAGTCCCAATCAAGCTAAAAATTAGCTACATTCCCACAACTCACCAATGAGGAAACCTGTACAGCTCACCCCCTACTACTAAAAAGTCTCACCTGCACCATCTGCTAGAGTTCCTCTCTCTCTAAAGCTAAGAGTTCCAGACTGAGGTATACCTCTTTGTCCATCTTTGGTACCTGTAACACACAGGTGCATATAGAGTATAAAATTACAGAAATCACAGAATCAACTACGTTGGAAAAGACCTTTGAGGTCATCAAGTTTAACCTATGAGTGAACACAACCTCATCAACAAAACCATGGCACTGAGTGCCAGGTCCAGGCTTTTCCTAAACACCTCCAGGGACAGTAACTCCACCACCTCCCTGGCAGCTCATTTCAATGCTTAATCACTCTTTCTGTGAAGAACTTCTTTGTGATGTCCTGCCTAAACCTCCCCTGGTGCAGCTTAAGACTATTTCCTCTTGTCTAGTCACTAGTTGCCTGGGAAAACAGGCTGATCCCTACCTGGCCACAGCCTCCTTTCAGGCAGTTGTATATAGTGATAAGGTCTCCCCCCTAAGCCTCCTTTTCTCCAGCCTAAACACACCCAGCTCCCTCCACTGCTCTCTATAGGACCTGTGCTCCAGACCCTTCATCAGCCCTGCTGCCCTTCCGTGGACTTGCTCCAGCATCTCAAGGTCCTTCCTAAAGTGAGGACACTGGGCCAGTACTCAGTGCAGGCTAACCAGTACCAAGTATGAGGGACAATCACAGTCCTGGCCCTCCTGGACACACTATTGCTGATCCAGACCAGGATGCCATTGGCCTTCTTGACCACATTGGTTGATGTCTAGCTGGCTGTTCAGTACCCCCAGGTCTCTTTCTGCCTGTCTGCTGTCCAGTCCCTTTGCCTCATCCTGTAGCGCTGCAGGGCACTGCTGTGACCCAAGGGTAGGAGCCAGCACCTGGACTTGTTCAGCATTTCACTAGATTCAGCCCATCAATCCAGCCTGTTTGGGTCCCTCTGCACAGCCTTCCTGTACTCCAGCAGATCAGCATACACACCCAACTTAGTGTCACCTGCAAATTTGCTAATGGTAGATTAATCTCCTCATCCTGATCATCAGAAAAGATATTAAACGGGACTGGGCCAAACACAGATCCTGGGGGACACAACAAGTGACTGACTGCTCACCAACTGGATGCACCGTTCACAACTCTCTGGGTCCACCTGTCTAGCCAGTTCTTAACCCAGCACATGACACAAGCCATAAGCTGACAGCTTTTCCAGCTATATGCTATGGGAGATGGTGTCAAAGGCTTTGCTAAAGTCCCAGTAGACAACATCCACAGCATTCCCCTCATCCACTAGGTGGATCACTTCGTCACAAAAGGAGACCACATTGGTCAGGCAGGACATGCCACTCCAAAATCCACAGTGGCTGGGTCTGATCCCTTGGCCTTACTGTATGTGCCATGTGATCACATGCAAGATGATCTATTCCATAATCTTGCTGGGCACCAAGGGCAGACTGACAGGCCTGTAGTTCCCCAGATGTGACAAGAAGCTGTCCTCCATACACTCCAAGAAGTTCCTAGATTCCATCTTCTCCACTGTGTTGAGCTCCCAGCAGATTATTTGGTAGGTTAAAATCTCCTACATGAACAAGGGCTTAAAGATCTTGAAATATCCTCCAGCTGTTTACACAACAATTCATCCATCTCTTCCTCTTAGTTAGGTGGTCTGTAAACACCCACCACGATGTCAGCTTTGTTGGCCCTTTGCTGATCCTTGCCCATAGGCACACAACCTTATTATCATTAATCATACGTTCTGTAGTGTCGAGACTCTCTCTAAAATACAAAGTGACCCCTCCACCTCTTCTCCCTTGCCAGTCCCTTCTGAAAAGCAAGCAGACATCTATTGCAACACTCTAGTTGGGTAAGTCATCCCACCACATTTCCATGATGGCTGCTACGTCAGTTTTCCTCCTGCACAACATCTTCCAGCTCCTCTTGTTACCAATGCTGCATGCATCTGTGTGCATGCACTTCGGCTAGGCTGGTTTCACTGCTGACTCTGGCTTATCACCCTTAGCCTCCTCTCTAGAAAGCCTGGTTTCATCTGCTTCCCCTTCAAACCTATTTTAAAGCCCCCTCAATCAGCCCTGCCAACTCTGGCCTAGAATCCTTGTTAGACAGATGGACCCTACGTGACTCAAACAGGCCTGTTGCTGTGAAAATGGCCCCATGATCATAAAAACCAAAATTTACTGATAGCACCAGCCCTTAAGCCAGTTACTGATAATGTGGGTTCTCCTACTCCTTTCATCATTTCATCATTCATCTCTGCTACTAAAGGAACAGAGCAGAACATCACCTGTGCTCCTGTCCCATGAACCAGTTGAGCCAGAGCCTTGAAGTCCTCTTAAAATGCACTGATGCCCTTCCTATCAAGCTCATCCCTGCAGACTTGGACAACCAGCAGTGGGTAATAATCAGAGGGCTGAATAGGTTAACAGTCTCCGGGTAGTATCCTGTAGCTGGGCCCCAGGGAGGCAGTAGACTCCACCTTCTGGGGTGGGTCCAGTCAACCCCAACCCTTCAGTTCCCTTTAGTAAGGAGTCACCTACTATAACCACCCTTCCTTTCTTCTTAAGACCTGAGGCTGTGATCCATCTGACAAAGTACAACTGCAGGACCCTCCAGACAGATTTTTTTCTTTTGTATCATCTGCCTGACCCTCTAGATCTAGGGTCTCATACCTATTCTGTAAGAGCACCTGGGAAAGCAGAGAGGGTCGGGAGGTACCTCTTTATTCCCCCTCATCTACTAGGTCTCCTCCTCCTGCCTGGCAGCAAGAGGGGCAGAGCTCCTCTTACAGTTGGAAGGGTGTTATTCCCCCAGTCTATTTCTCTTCTGCTTCCTCTAATACTCCTTAGGCCCTTCCACCTCTTAAGCTCTGCCCCCAGCAGAGTAAATCACCCACCTACTTACACCATAGACAGGGGTTTTTTGCACCATCCTCTGATACTAACACCAGGCTCAGACACGCCCTGCAGCCAGTGGCCAGGATACCTGCTTTACTCTTGGGGGAGTTCTGTCTAGGTTAGCAAACCCTTGCTGGTAGCAGCAACAGCAATAGCTTTTGACCGCTTGTAAATCAGTACTGGATCTAGTAAACAGGGAGTGGGGGGGAACAACAACAACAAAAACCACAGCTGAAATATCACACCAACCTAACACACAACCCATCACCACGACAATGGCTGTGCCCCACCTGCATTAACTGCCACACCACAGGTCCCTGTTGTGCCACACCCTCACTGCCCTGCCATGCACCTGTTACTTACCATGCTACACCCTCCCTGAGGGACCACACCTCAGTTTGCCCACTCCTGGTCACTAGTGCCATTAGAGCATTTTAAATCACACGCAAATGGCCTAAACACTGCCTCTCACTCCCCTGAATGGCTGGCATGGATGGGGGGTAGCTGCTTGATCAGCTCTTCTAAATCACACACTAGAATCATGAAATGCTACAACTTAAGCCAGCTATTTGCTCCATCAGAGAAATCTGCAGAGAAAGAGTCTGCAGAGAAACAGTCCCAACAACTTCTTCATTAACTCCAACCTATACTGTATTATACCCAATAATACTCATTTTTTAAAAAGACCATTCCTATTCCACAACACAGCTGCAGAACAGAACTAGTAGTAGGAATTCTCAGTTCCCCATGCTAGTTCTCAGGGAACAAAAAAACTCAGGAAGATCACCAAACATACCCTGTACCCACACAAACCACTCAGTATGAAAAAAACACCAAACCAAACTTATTCTCACCTTGTCCAAAGCCACCACGAAATCCTTTAAACCCTCTGTTTTGTGTACTAGCACCATCTACAGCGTTGCGTTCTTGAAAACCTGCAACAATACAGCACAGCACACAGTAACTCACTGTGCCCACTTTTGCATCAGCACATCACGTGCCTTTCACATGCATGAAGAAAAGTCACTTCCATACTTTCACTCCTTACTACTCATTCTCAGGGAACAAGAAAACCCGCAAAGAATGGCCAGTCTATGCTGCCATCAAACAAACCAGTCAATGCAACAAACTTACCTTGTCCAAAGGCACCGCGAAATCCTTTAAACCCTCTGTTTTGGATAACAGCATCTTCTTCAATTCCTTCTTGAAAACCTGCAGCACAACATAACACAAAGTAACACAGTTTGCTCAATTTTGCATGTACATATCAAATGCCATTTATCTGGATGAAGAACAGAAGCCATTTTACTGATTTCACCTTTGTACCCCATGCTAGTTCTCAGGGAGGGAAAAAAAAAACCCCAGGAAGATCACCAAACATACCCTGTACCCACACAAACCACTCAGTATGAAAAAAACACCAAACCATCAAACTTATTCTCACCTTGTCCAAAGCCACCACGAAATCCTTTAAACCCTCTGTTTTGTGTACTAGCACCATCTACAGCGTTGCGTTCTTGAAAACCTGCAACAATACAGCACAGCACACAGTAACTCACTGTGCCCACTTTTGCATCAGCACATCAAGTGCCTTTCACCTGCATGAAGAAAAGTCACTTCAACACTTTCACTCCTTACTACTCATTCTCAGGGAACGAGAAAATCCGCAAAGAATGGCCAGTCTATGCTGCCATCAAACAAACCATACAACTTAATGCTCACCTTGTCCAAATCCTTTAAACCCTCTGTTTTGTGTAATGGCATCTTCTTCAATTCCTTCTTGAAAACCTGCAGCACAGCATAGCACACAATCACTGATGTTTGCCTAATTCTAATGTGCAGGTCAAGCCCCTTGTATCTGGTAATTGTTCTTCTCAGTCCTTGTTTAATGATTTCACAAGAAGTTCAATATAAAACTGAGTCATTTGCCTAAACATGTGAAAAAATGAAGACAGGATGTACTTTTTGCCAAGAAGTCTGACAGAAAACAGTACTGCTCTCCTATACAATTTCAAAAAGTAAATCAAACATTGGGTCATTAAGTATTTGACTTTACATGTATATATGCTAATCAAGCCACAAACTTCAACTCTTCAGTAAGCACGCAGATCAGTTAGGACTTCTGGTTCAAGGGCAACTGACAGCATTTGTCGCTTCAGTTTTCTTAATTGGTACTATAAAGTGGCAATGCCAGTTGCCGCCTGCTATGAAGTGAGAACTTGAAAACATGTCTTTCAGATCTGCAGAGTTCTATTTTTTATTACTCAGAGCTGCCTATTCAGTCAGCAGTAAGTATGTAGTGTATTTTTTATTTCTAATGCCCTTCCTTAGTCATTCTTCTGAGGAGAAAATAAACAAACACATGCATATGCATAAAATAAGTCATACGCATAACCAAGGTATTCCTCATTTTAGACTTAAGTTTCAGGTGTTATCTAAGGTCCAAACAACCACCTTAAATCATTTACTCCTTATTTTTCAGCTGAACACTTGTTCTATCATATTGTAATGACAAAGAGCATCATCTGATACAGAACACCATCAAGTTCTCCTAGCACAGCATGTGTGACCTCTTTTCCACCAGAGCTTGGTGTGTATACCAGTATGTCAGTCAGTTTGGTTTTTCCACATCAGTTAGAGACAAAAAAAAATTACACCTTAAGGCCTCATATACAAATAATAGCATTCCAAGTATCCATAAATACAACAGATTTTAAATACAGCTTACCAGTTACTTCATAACTGCTGGAGAGCCTACAGCAAAACTGCTTGACATTAGTGTCCTGCACCCAATAAGCCTAGCATTCACCCACCATAACAGGGTTCAACAAACAGGATGGTACAGAATTTTCTCAAAGAATCAACTGTGCTATGTTTGACTGGGATAGGGTCAATTTTCTTCACAGCAGCTGGCACAGGGCTGTGCCCTGGATTTGCTGGAAACAGTATTGATAATAAAGGGATGTTTTCAGCTAGTGCTGAGCAGTGCTTACACTGAATTGGGGCCATTTCTGCTCCTCACCCCACCACACCAGGAAAGAAGGGGTGAGGGAGCACAAGACAGGACGGGACAGAGCCAGGAAAGCTGATCCCACCCCATGTGGCATCAAGCTTAACACATAAATCCAGGGAAAGAAGGAGGAACAGGAGGGCATTTGGAGTGATGGCATTTGACTTCCCAAGCCATGGTCATGCATATCGGAGCTCTACTTTCACAGAGCTGAACCTGCCTGCTGATTGAAAGCGGTGAATGGCAGAATTTAATGTATCATACACAATTAGCCATTAGAAATACAACCACTACTGGAAGTTACCTTTGGCTGCAAAAGTTCTTCCTCTACCAAAACTACTCACTGGCTGGTGCTGTGAGTTCACAAATTCATCAGTACCTATAATTAAAAAGCATAATTAAATTAAAATTCAAAGCTATCCTTGACTCATTAGTAGTTATATGTTACTGTATAATTGCAGTAAATAAGGAAGCACTGAGAGTCAAAAATAAAGCCTACTCATTATGTCATCTATATAATTTGATACTGCTATTCCATGGGGGTCCCATGAAAGTATCACAATAATATTGTATTTTCCTTTAATCCTGTACAATGCTCAAGGGATCAACTCTTCCAAACATCAGTAAAGTCAAAACTGCCTTTCACATACCAAATGAGTCTACACTTGAATTAAAGACAGGTGACAGGTCATTTGGTCTCTCAAGCAAGCTAACCTGCAGAAAGAGAAAAGGCACAACAACACAATGACTTTAACAAAAAAGCATGTAAATACAAACACAGCTACTAAGTCATGCACTGGAAAGAAGCTGCCTTCTGCATCTTCTGAAAGATGCATTTCATGCTAAATGGAAAACTGGTGGCATCTGAAAGTTATCAAAAATCACATTATACAGAGCTGACATGTCGAGCTCACTTAAGCACGTAACAATTTCTAGTATCTGCACAAAACAGCAGCAAGTAAATTCCTAGTGCAGAGAAAAACTCCTCTCTTCGGGAACAGTGAACTCCTATGGCTGCCTACCATATTTCCAAACATCCCAAGAACAGGGAACGCCACTGCCCAGCATGCACTCAGGCTGCAGGGACACGGGTTGGAAGAAGGAAAAGTCAGAGAAACAAATATACTCCATCGCCACAGCTGCCCGTCCCACTCATACCTTCTCAATGGATGGGAGTAACGCCTCATCCCCTATCTCCGCATTCCAGTCTTCCTCCATGACGCTGCGCCCTGCCAGACCTGCTTGCAGGAGACAGAACACATCAGCGCCCGCCTCCCGCCAGGCTTCGGAGCGAACCGCCAAAGAACAGAAAATGGCGACCCGCACCGAGGCTCGCCGACGCCGGCGGGCGGGAGCAAGCGCGCCCGACCCGGGCGCTGCCCTGGCGGGGATGGAAGAGGTAAGGGTCCGGCCGCGGAAAAGCACCAGGCTTCCCTCAGGGCAGCCCCTCTCCTACCTGCCTCCTACGGCCGCCAGCTATACGCGCCGAAAGAAGATGGCGGCTAGCGCCGAGAGCCCTCAATGCGGCCACATGTACCTCTGCCGCCACGGCACGTGCCGCGCCCGACGGCCAATGGGCGCGCGGCGCGGGCGGGCTCCGCCCCGGCCCCTCACGTGCGGCGGCTGCGGCGGGAATGGCGCTGCCGAGGCTGGCCGGGCCAGGAGGCGCTGATGGTGCAGGGACGTTTCACTGCCACTGCCCACACCTTTTCCGAGCGTTAGCGTAATACCCAACATATGCTTCTGCTGGAATATTAAAAAAAAAAAAAGAAAAAAAGTGTTGTGTAAAATAGGAAAAACAAAACAAAATTAACTACTCCGGATAACGCAAACTTTAGAACGATATCTCTTTCACAGTCCTTTTTTGTTTGTCAGAGAGAAGAAAAGTAACTGAATTCCTGGCTCAGGACCTGATGCTGGAGCAAAGGAGAACATGGATTGAACCCCGTCAATTCAATTCATCTACTAAAATCAGTAGCAAGTAGTCTGGCGCTGCAGCTTGGGTTTCCCAGCTGCCAGTGCAGTGTCTGTCTTCTCTGTACCTCTTTTCATGCTGTGAGATAACACAGCAATGCTTATTCATAAAAACATTAAGGAATGTCCTATGTAATTTCATAAACACGGTAAAACACATTAAAACCTGCTCCACCACGTTCAACAGATTTTCCTCGTGAGAAAAACAACTTGAAAAATGGTGTGTCTGTTCAAGAACTTTAATCACTTCTATTGCAAAGAGAAGTGACACCAGATCTGTATTTCTGCAGTGAACATCTGAATGTTTAGCAGGTGCTTTGAGCATCAAGGCAAATTCCTGCAGCAGTTGGGAAATTTTGGAAAGTGGTCTTTGAACTAATGTTTTTGTTATTTTCTCATTAGCCATCATCTGTTAAGCCCTACCCTTTGCAGCTGTTTATTTTTCAGGAGCATCAAGACAGGACTCAGGTTAGAGTGCAAAGTGGGTAAGAGAAATAACCAGCTTCTCTGTCTCACACTGAGGTTGAATCTGCCCCTCTAGATTTTATATGTATGTGTGTATACAATGTGCATAGTGCTGGGAATTGCCAGCTTTCAGTAAGTGTTCAGTCAGACACATAATGTCCAAGGATGAACAATCTGCAGTGGGAGCATCTCTGCAGGAAGTGTGTTAAGCTGTTAACGAGTTCCCAAAGCAGCATCTGAAACTAGAGGGGGAGGCTCAGTGAAATTTCACCCACTGTGGTAACCATTTTACTTTTTTCCTAAACAGGGAAGCAGAGTAAACTGCTTCATGAACCAAAATGGCTTCTGTTTGCATCACACTGGAGCTCTGTTTTGGATGGCCAGAAAGAAAAAGAACAGTGTGTCTGTTCTCCTGAGAAATTTATGGTTAGTGGCAGATGTGCTATTCTGACACATCTAAGCCAAACTGAAAGCTTTCAAATTGTTCCTCTTACTTTCCAGGAATAGGAACCATTCCCTTCCCTCAGCTTTGCCAGTGTATCTTCATGTTCAGCACTCCATACAGCTTAAGTTAATACTTTTAATAGTAGACATGGGGAGCTACTATGAATGCAGTCATAGTAGCAGATCTGTAATCCCTGGTGGGTGATCTCAGGTTCATTTTAACTACAATCAGATGTCACAGCCTCTAACTAGTAGATAAACTTGGACAGTTACTTTTTTTCCTTATTCCTTTGACTCTTTGTACGTCACTCTCTACTGCCTCCAGATTACTTTCCACTACACTAGGAGAAGCCAAACTATGACATTTTGTGAATCACAAGAAATTACATGGCAATGGTAACTAATTTCTTCACCTCAGAGGATTCTTTGGAGAGCTAAATATTGTTTTCCCCCTATGGCTGCTAACAATTCAATGTAAACCATGGTGTCAGCGTACAAGTTGCACAAGATGTTTACAGACTACCCTCAAGGTAATTTTACCCAACCAGCCCTACTCAAGCAGAGTCATATGCTTGAGCAAAACCAGAACAAAATATTATCCAGCATATGTAAACAGCATCTTATGCATTACATTCAAAAACAATATGGAGTTGCAGCTAACCAGAAAAACATAGAAGTATTTTATAAAAACTTGTAAGAATTCACCCCAAGTGTGAGTGCAACCCATTAAAGTGAGGAAGAATAAACCAGCAATCTAAATATCATATTCCTCTCAGAGATGGGCTCCAGATGCTGATAACATGCAGTAAGTAAAGGACCTGCAGTCCTTTCCTTTAACTACTGCCCAAGAATGAAACCAGCAACCTCATGGTCAGAGCAGCTGCAGAAGGGTGACCATAGCACCAAGAACAGGAGAAAGAAGCAAATATCTGCATAAACCCCATTATTGTTTCTTCTTGTGTAACAGTGCTGGACTAATAATGATCTGACACATAGACTAATTTCAACAAATTATTGCCTTAGTTAAATAGGAGATACACTTTCTCTTTGCCAACAAACAAGATTTCGAGTGTAGCATAGATATATGTAAGCATCTATAACTTAAATGCTATCCTGATGTATTATCAGTATATTTCAGAAAGAAACCTGGAGTTTTCTCTAACAAAATCCAACGCCCCTCCAAGTTTGTTACCTATGTGACCATGCTCTCTTTCATCAATGAGGAAGTTTATTAATTCATCTACTGTAATGTTCCATAATGCGCCAATTTTATGAATTTGTGCATATTACAATTATAACTGCAAGTGCAGAGTAAAGTATGACTTGAGGCAGTAAAAAGAAGATTCAACATAGCATAGGATGGAAATTTCTTAGTGCCGGATTTAATACTCCCTTTGTCTTACAGATTTGCCAAGAGCTTCAAAATTAGTTTAGGCTCCCATTTTTCTCCTGTCCAAACATGTAGGAAGAGACACTCTGCCCAGAAGGTAATGTGTCATCAGAAGAGAAAGCCAGAACACAAACACTGCAGGACAGAGACTGAACAGCCTTTTGTGAAGTCAGCTGTGGCAGCAGATTTCATGAGGGAGCAGGATGAATCTACTTCTGCTAGGCTTATAGTTCTTACAATAAAACACTTTTCCTAAGCATAACTCAAGAACTGTAGTGGGTGACCAAGAATGCAATGAAACACAGATCATCTATCTGCTATAATATTAACTTATACAAATGTTTCCCAGCAGAGGACACAGAAGACAGGCCTGCAAGAGCGAGACTAGAAACATGCAATGTGAAGAAAACAGTTCTTTACACACGTCTAGTTTTGTGGGTTTCAGTTTAATTTACTTTCATAGCACCAGTACATGGTGTTAGCATTGCATTTAAAGTTTCTGTGATAGCAGCTGGGCAGACTGCTTGACTCATCGACCAAAATCTTCTAATGGCCAAAGCACAGAATGTACACTTGGATTCTAAGAGTGCATCAGACACTAAAGATGATGATGAATTTCCTGGGTACAGAAGTAAGAGTTTTGGTCCCAATGAGCTTGTGTGCAGCTGGATTTCAGGATGATCAGTATTGTTAAGTCTCTGCTGCCTCATTTCCGTCAGCAGTCTGAAATTCAGTTACACAGCAATTTTCTTGCAGAACAGTCCTGCAGTCCAGCTGCTAGCCATACATTATGTTTTAGACTTTACTTTAGAACAGGAAGTAAAGGGGGTGATTTGTGTGTAGCCTGTTTTGTAATATTGTCACATGGGGAAGCTCTCTCTGCTGTCTTCCTTGCAATTCAGCAGTTTTTCCAAGCATGAACTATAAATATCCCTAGATTCTGGTATTAACCATGGTTTCAACTATGAAAAGGATTATCTCAACATGATTTAAGTAATACCAAATGAAAGAAAGGAAGAAAGGAAGAAAGGAAGAAAGAAAGAAAGAAAGAAAGAAAGAAAGAAAGAAAGAAAGAAAGAAAGAAAGAAAGAAAGAAAGAAAGAAAGAAAGAAAGAAAGAAAGAAAGAAAGAAAGAAAGAAACCAAAACAAACAAACAAAAACAAAAACAAAACAAAACAAAAAAAGAAAACAAACCTAACCAACCCAGGATTAAAAATACTGAATTTCTAAAATGTGTTACTGGGCATGCTGTCCATGTTCAGTCTGCTTAGTGTGCTCTGCTCACTCTGAAACACTTCTCTGAGCAGGTCAGGGCGCCCTGGATAGATCACTCCGTAGCCAGTCACGTGAAGACCAGCACAGTTTGTTTTGGCAAGGGTCATGTATGGATTTTGTCACTATACTGACCGCAAAAGCATGCAAGCAAATGAGTGTGTGGGGAGGGGTTTGGTGTTGTTTTGTTTTGTTTTTTCCTTTTTGGTGGTGTTTGTTTATTATTAGCGGCATCTCATCAGCCAACACCAGCAAGTGCAAATCTTTTCTTCCCGGCACTCGGCTCACGCTCGTCCGTACGGTGAGGCCCTCGCCTGGCGGCCCGGCTACACCGCCCCGCCGCTTCCTGGGAATCGTAGTCCTGCGCTCCGCAGCGCCTGGGCGGCTTCCCCGGCGCAGCCGCTGCAGGAACTACGCGGCCCGGCACGCCCGGAGCCCCGGCACGCTCCGGAGCCGCCGCTGCGCTTCCTGTGGCCGCGGCGGGAGCGCCGCGCTGCCGGGGCCGAGCCGCGTCAGGCGGGACGGCGGCGGCGGCGCCCGGACGGGGCAGCTCGGCGGGAGCGGCCCTTTGGGATCTCGGGACGTGAGGCGGCTCCGGAGCGCGGGGAGGCGGCGCCGCCGGGTCCCCCTCCGTGTCCTCCGCCGGGTCCCCACCTTCGTGTCCCCCGCCGCCCGCCCGGCTCGGGGGCACGACCTGCGGGGCGGAGGGGCCGGGAGGAGCCGCGCCGGCCGCAGGCACTGACCAGCCTCAGGGCACCGACCGGCCACGCCGTGTTCTGGGGAACGCGGGCAGATCCTCAGAGCGGGGGCGGAGGTAAAGGAACATCATGGGAGATTTTCGGGAGGTCCGTGAAGCAGGGGAGTGTTTACATCGTTTTTCACGGGCCTGGGTGAGAACCCGTTAAGTTAAAAACAAAAATTGTGTTTGAAATGTAAGTTAGCCTAAGGTGATAGTGTTTCGTTTCTCTAAGTATTTATCTGCAGTGCCCACAAATATATAAATACACGAACTTTATCCGTCGAAGACAAATCTAGTTGAACATGCTGGTTCTTTTTAATTTTACTTAGATTTATCATTTGGCATTGACCATGTACCTGTTCGTTCAGTCAGAGCTGCATTAAAGCTCAGCAGAGGTTCAGCTTGTGTATTCAAAAGTCTTTTTTTTCCTCAAAAACTTGCTGACTTACGTTGCTTATACAGTTTTAATCGTCTTTAACCGTTTCAGTTGCAGGAGAGTATGGACAAGCTGAGGTGTCTATAAGGTGCCACAAGAGGCGGCACCTTATTAAGGAGCTCTCCCCGTTTTAAGGAGCTCTTAATATATGCTTCTACTTTCATGACTGACGTAGCATTCTTCAGTCCCTTCTGACTGAGGATTCGCTCCCGGAACTGAGGAACTGTGCTGTCCTGTGTTGAAGTTCTCCTCTTTCAGTGTAGACTGCTTATTTCTCATATGTGCATAGCCTGCAGCTTGCTTGAGTATTATGCCTTGAACTGTATCCTGTTCAGAATTTAAGAGAAGACCAGATTACTCCGAGTGGCACTTTAAAAAAATAATTTCTGTGTTTGAACTAAATACTTTGATTAGCAGATTCTGGTATTTAAACCATGAGTGTGAGGTGCTTTTTAGAAATAATAACTTTTAATAATAAATGAAGTATAAATAGCTCTCAGTGCTTCAGCTGCTGTTTGTACAGCACCATGGTAGCATGGTGGAGGCTGTGGGAGTTGCTATCCTTTCAGCCTTTCTCCTCCTGCCCACTGTGGGTGGTTCTCTGATAAATACCAGCTAAGCACAGTCCATGCTTATGTGATGGTTGAGATGATTGACTAACTGAACACAGTTTTGTTCCTGCCAGAGTAAACCTGTTTGCTAGCTCTCTTGCATGGCCTGGGCTGTAACTCTGAATGATCTGTCTCATCTTAAAATTTCGTCACACACATGTAAAACTCACAAGTAAGTCTCTTAAGACTGCCTTGATTATTACCACTTGCATATTGTATCCTCTCAAAGAGCTAAAATGACCAAGATACAATAATTTCTCCAAGATACAATAAACTCCTGTTGTTAAATTCACAGTGGAAGCCAGCTAATACGGTTTTGCTATCCAGTGCTAACATTATTAGATCACAGGCTACAGTGAGGTTTCTAAATCTGCCATATCCTTGTCTTCACTTCTTCGTGATTTTAGACTTTGAAACCAGGTTGAGAGAACCTGAAGACATGGAAAGCAGAAGCTCATAGGGCTGAGCCAGTGAGGATTAAAGGTCCAGATTACCATCTAAAGGTCATGTGGAGTGTAGCCCAGAATGAGACTGGGGAAAAATAACTTGCATAGACTTAGATGTTGCTTCACAGTTTATGACCAGCAACAGGAAACCTGGATTATTAAATTCTGACCCGCCTGTGTCCTTTTCCTGCCCTTCTGATGGTAATGCTTCAGTTTGCAGAACAACAGAATGTTCTGTAGGCATAGATAAAGGAGAGATTAACCTGGTTGATTCTTCATTTTGCTTTTCTGCTTACTGTTGTCCTTTAAACTGTACTGGCTCCAGCTCCAATCTTCACATGTGTCATAGCTGCATCTATTTGTAGAGTAGCCAGTTTGCTGGTCATAAGCTTGCTGGTCATGAACTCAATTGTTATCAACAATAGGTACTTAAAAAATAAGCTGTCTTTGCAGACCCAGCTTCTAATTGACCATAATGAGTCAAGTGACCACCAGCTCCACAAGCCTCAAGTCATGCTGTCAAGCCAAATTTAGTGCATGATATATTTGGGAAGAATTATTTTTCTTCACAGATTACTATAAAATCTGCGTTCTTTCTCTACAGCAGTAGTGCAGAAAAAATCAAACTGGTGATCACTGTTGTCAGCGTTTATGAGGCTGACTCGTAAAGCACAAGTATTAACAGGCTTTAAGGAAGGCATGTGCATTTGATATCTGCCTAATCTGTCTCACAAACCATGGTCTGTGGAAGGAAGGGATATCTATACTGTGGTCTTGTGGAAGATTCTGGCTAAAACCACTGACTATTCAGGATTTGAATTTATTTCAATTTTCAGTTCAGACATTAGGAATTAAAATTTTTATCTGCAATTTTATGGCTAGATATGAAGTGTGATTTAAATTCTCAAGAGAGATGCAAAATGCAGAAAAAGTGAGGAGGATCATGTTTGACACCTAGGTTTGTCTGTTCATAAAATGAACACAGGATGTTCAGTTGAGAATAGAATAGAATAGAATAGAATAGAATAGAATAGAATAGAATAAGGTAATAACATATCTTAATTGGAGTGGCAGCAGACTGGGTGGATGCCTGTAGCAGTGTGTGAAATCTCCAGGGCCTGTGTTTTTGTTTCAGAATTATTTAGCTGTTGCAGGAAGCTCATGGGAACCAGGGTAAATTTTATCTGGAAGGGCATCAGTAGGGAGAAAGCAGAAAGACTAGAGCTGCAGAAAAATAAGAGGAGGCAGTAGAAAAGAAGTGTGTAAAAGGGTATCTATAAAGAGAGTTTGGAGAGGAACACCATGTCACATGAAAAGAAGTAAAAATATTGGTGTGAACTCTTTGTAAGTAGTGCTTAGTAAAGGTGGGTTGGGAAAACAAATTTTGACAATGTATAGGAGGGACAGAAAATAAAAAAAAAACCATGAGGAGCAGAAATCCATTTGCTAAGCATTAGCAGAGGAGCTGAGAAGGATGATAGCATGCTTAGCTGGGGCCAAGGAGCCAGAAGCAGTATTGTGGATAAGAAGGACTTCAGGGTAAAGAATCAAAACTGATGTTTTTTAAAAGGCTGGAGTGGCAAAAGAGAGAAAGTAAGTTAGGGGTGATAAGAGGATCCCATGGAAAGCGTCTGAAAAAGATAGAGGAATAAAGCTTTAGGGAGTGTAACAGGAAAAACTAAGTGTAGGAGAAAGTATGCTGTCAGCTGGTGCAAGTAAGTATCTTAAGACTGCCTTGATTATTACCACTTGCATATTGTATCCTCTCAAAGAGCTAAAATGACCAAGATACAATAATTTCTTTAAACTCAAAATCATGCCTTTAAACTTAGTAACTGTTTGAATCTCTTGTTGCGAATGTTGAAACTACGGGGAATCTGGAGGAATCTGTTAGCACTGCAAGATGAAATGGCTTCTATGGCACTATCCCCTCCCTTGCACAGGCATACAAGTGTAGAGATTACAGCCCCCAAACTCCACACTGATGTGGGTTGAAAGGAAAAGAAGGAATGGCTAATTTTCATCTGTGTCACTCCTCCTTGTCCAGTTCAGTATGAGATTGCATAAACACCATTGAGCTGTCAAAGCAGGACTTGAAATTTCAGCACAATTTTCATAAACTGGGTCCTTTAGTGATCTCCTCCCCTTGAGAGCGGAGAGCTATTACCTGTGTCTGTCTTCTAAAAAGCACTTCCTTGGCAGGTTGAGCCAATCTTAATGCTTCTGCAGTTCCTGCCACAATGTACATCAGTGTTTTCCCATGCATCCTGCAGCAGTTTTTTCAACCCAGGAGAGTAGATATGGTTGAAAACCGATAATTTTCGTTTTTCATCCTCTCCTTCAGATTCTTTGTTTTGTTTTGGTTTTTTTTTGCCAGGGGTATTAGCAGGATAAGGTAATGGAAGACGATTGACAGTATGCGTCTAGGAAGGGATAGAACTGTGTCTGCTTAACTTGGGTTGGTGTGATTTCCGAGATTGGGCCTTTATGGTGTATTTCTGTGAGGATGCAGAAGGATCATACACACCTTATTCTTTCTATCTTTTTCCATTGCCATTCTGGGTTTCAAACAGCCAGCACTACCCCTCCTTGTCTTGTGCCAGCTCTGGTTATCATCTGTCTTTCCATCAGCCTAACATTTTAAAGCATTCTGAAAGATGGAAGAACAGATACTTCTACCATTGTTGTTTGAAAGTGTCCTAGCTTTTGACGTTTTTGTTTGAAGGAGTCCTACCTGAGGAATTCTTCAGGAGATAGCAGAAATGAGAGCTGTTAAGCTCATTATGTTTGTTGAGCTGCACAAAGACCACAGAAAGTTCCATGTGAGGCCTGTAATTCAATCTGAGTAGAAATCCATTAGTTTAAAAGTGATCTGCTCCCCACTCTCTTGCCAGGAGTGGTTTAAATGCATATAATAGTTGTTATTAATGCATTATTAAACCATTTATTACCTTTTATTCGAAAGACCTGGACACAGGAGACTGCAATAATCTGATTCTTATTATGGGAAATGTACTGGAACTGGAATAAACTGCAAATGTGTCTGCTGCAAAGTTTGAAGTAATTTAGTGAATCAGTAGGCTCTTATAACTGACAGATTGTTCTCAGCAGTGCCATTACACATTAGAAATACAGCTCCTTCAGAAATTTATATTTAATTCATACTGCCTTGTTGTGGTGCTAAAAGAGATTAAGGGCTGGATAGAGTGTTTTAAAAAAATACTGTCCCCACTGTACATACCTCATGATGTTTGCATTATGGAATGAGAATTCTCAAGTGGCACGTTGAAGTTATTTACTGGTGATTTTCAGCCCAGGAGCTTATGAAATCATGGGACTCCACCAGTGTTAAATTCATAGCAGGGACATAGTTTTGCTTAACTCAGTGGATTCATTTCTTTTTTTCCTTTTTTCAGGCTAGAGTAACTGACAGAATCTAAAAGGAGACATATTCACCAAATATGGAAGAGGATACCAAACCTATCTTGGTTCCTGTGGGAGGTGATGAAAGCAATTATGGAATCATGAATATACAGTTTAATCCAGAAGACTATAAGTGCAAAAGGTATGAGGAAAGATGAACCTACAGAATTACTGTGAGGCAAAGAGTTGTTTAATCTTTGTTTTTGACAAAAGAATCCTACAAAGACAGAAGATTAAAGTTTGGAAGCCAGGATCTCTGTGCAAACAGTTCCTACTTTGTCACTATATGACAGTATTTTATTTCCAAGCAATGGGTGAACAGATGTTCTTACTATGTTTTTTTTTATAAGGATAAGGTTTTTCTATTACCATCATTTCAGAGAGAGTTCTCCATTAAGAACTCATTGTGAGGCTTTTAAAGTGCTCTTCAAACATGGAACAGCATATATGTGCATAGTGGAGCATGATTTTTTTAATTTAGAATGGCTAGCTGAAATGTTGAGACTATGCAAGAAAGTTTGCCCGATGTTGCTGTCAGTATGTGTAGATGGTGCTGTATGCATTCTGCAGGTGATGCTGGAAAAATACATTATTTGCTAGTACCAAGTGAGCTGAGTGACCTTTACTGCCTTTTAAGAAAAACAGTGTAGTGCTTTCTGAGAGTGAGCAAATGTGAAAAATGTGTCAGTCAGTCCAGCATTATTGCTGTGCCTTCAAAAATAGTAACTCTAGCTAAATTGTTATTTTACATGTTTTCTTAAGAGTTTAACAAAGGGGTTTGGAATGAAGGACTTCCTGTGCTGCAGTTAAGATTTTTTGTGGGCTGGTTGTAGAACCAAAACTGAGATCAGAATGGGACCTGCCCTCCTAATACTAGCTGAAGGCATCAGCTTTCCATTTTTAGGTGAAGGAATAGCACTGTAGCACCTCTTGGACCAATTTATGGTTAATTTTTTCCTATTTGCATCCATCATATTTCAGTAAAGCAGTTTTCCTGAAAGAACTGAAGATGGCACTGTTGCATACAAAATCCTGTTGTCAGCGGCTGCTTCAGCGAAAAAAAAGTTCTTGAGGATAGTGCTTTGATGCTGTTGGCCTCCAGCTTTGAAAAGCTGTGAGAGCCTATGAACATATCTTCTCTGCAAGTAAAGGAAGGAGGATAAGGGTCTAAGTGAATCCAGGGGAGCAAAGGGAGCACGGGTCTAGGAGCATACAGAATTATGTTTATAAAGGCGAGGAAACGGTAGAGTACTTGCAGGTGGCAAAGGCAACTGTGAATGAACATAAATTAAATCTTTCTCTTTTTGTGGAATATCCGATCCCTTCCTGTCATAAGAAGACTGCTAATTTGTATGTATGATTTTCGGGAGCAAATCAAACATAAATTGTTTTGGAGGAAGTATGTGTTCTGTTTGAGGAGCAGTGGGTTTCAGGTGTTGTGATGATGCAGTAGTAATAAGAGAGGTTTTTTGAAACACCTAAATGCTAAGACTCACTTTTCCAAGTGAGGTTAGGTATTGTTTCCATATTGTGTGGTTGGGTTTTTTCCCTGTGATTTCTCAAGTCTGGAGACTCAACTTCATAAAAGGTCATAGCCTGTGGCATTTAGTTCCCTTACTAAAAGCAGAAGTGTGTACTGGGATTGTCTGCCCACATTCACAGCCTCCAGTTCTGCAGATCTGCCTAAATGTCCTTATTGCTCCTCTCTTGAATTCTTTCTCCCATTTTCCACGACCTAGCCTTTTTGCCTTCCAGGTATGCAGAGACACAAGGATAAAGGGCAGGAGGCCTGGGATATCAGAAAGGCCTGGAAATAATAGATGGGTCAAACAAGCTTGAAGTTCACTTCTGTACTAGAACAGCCAGCCCCCACACTTTAAAAGAAGAAATAAGGAAGAAGAGACCATTGGAGTCTGTGTCAGTCGTGGTCAGAGGAAGTGGACAGTTTGAAGGGCTTCTTCATTAAACCTTCAGGAATAGTGGCTCCTGGGAATGAGAATTGTTAGGCATTAAAGTATTCAGTAGCGAAAATGCAGCAGTACAATGCAGTGTGTTTTTGCTCTTACTTTGTTCCTGTTTTTTAACTTGGTATTCAGAAACTAGATCTCAAGTGAATGCTTTGTAGCTTTGCTTTGATTGAGATAGCTCTTCAAGTGTTGTGTGTGATTTGTAGTAATTACCGTTTGTCTCTCTTAGTGCTGTTCTATACTTCTGTTGGGGGTTGTTTGACATTTGAGGAATTTGCATAGTTATCTGGTTTTCTTAACAGCTTGGAAGATTTGGGATTTTTGAAAGGAATGCTTTTCAGTGTTTACATAAGAACAATAAGCTAATTGTTTTTTAGTGTTGTAAATTACTTTGTGTAGTATTGTTTTGTGAGTTTGAGGGAAATATAAAGCCACTTTTAATCCTTTTAAAGAGAATGTTATTGCTCTTCTTTCTTCACCGTATTCAGTGTATTTTTCCCATTTTGTAGCTCCCTTTAAAAACTAGAATATCATTCCTGCATTGGCTTATTGGTGATTATTGTATGGAAAAGAGGGTGTTTCTTGTTTTCTTCAAACTGCTTTTTAAATCTGTTAATTCTCAACAGATACTGCAGTTGTCAGTCAGGAATACTTGAACCTTCAAAGAAGCAATTGATGTTTTGTGCTGGTTCTTTTGCATATGAAAAACTTGACAATGCCTCCTGCTAAAGAGGGATCAAGCATTCTGCCTTTTTTCCTATTCGCTTTTGAAATCCCACAGGTTATCCGGAATGTAGGAGACATCAGTAAATGAAATTAAACAGCTGTAAATTAAACGGTGTCTGTAGGTGGCAGAGAAGCCTTTTTAATGCAAAAGTGGTTTATTCCCTTTTTTTTTGAAGTTCTTTTAATGTAGGAGAAGGTCGGCAACCTGGGCAAATCTATCATTTCTGCATTCATTATGCCTTTACCACTGCACACCAACGTGATCATTTTACACCATTGCTTGCTTTCCCTGATTTTCTCTGTTTTTCTATTTTGCCAACATTTTTGTGAATTCCTAGTATTACTTCTATTAATTGGAAAGAATTCTGAGCTTAATTAAGAACCTTCATATTTCTTGGTAAGTGACGAGTAAAATAGCTTTTGTCTGTTACAGGGAAGAGGAATTGTGATTGAAGTGTGGTGTGGTAAAGCTTATGATTCCTAATTTGTTAAAATGTGCAAGCCATGGCATTATGCTTCAAAAGGTTATTTTAGTTTCTGCATCTAACATTTTAAGAAACTTGTGTTTCTCATGCTATAATTACTATAATGGTGATATAAATGCAGAAAAATTTAGGAAAAGTGTGTTGCAAAGAGAATTAAGATCTTACAAAATAACTGTAAGCACACTGTTTTAATATTTCAGTAAATTCAGACAGCTTAGAAAGTAAAAACCAAGTCACTTGTGGAATTCTTTGTTACAGATTTCCTTAAGAGAAGCACACAGATATCTGTAATCACAGAGGATCCTGAGTTGGAAAAGGCCCACATGGATCCTCATATCCCACTCCTGGCCTTTCACAGGACACCCCCAAGAACCAGATCATATACCTGAGACTGTTGTCCAAATGCTTCTTGAACTCTGACAAGCTTGGTACCATGGCCAGTTCCCTAGAGAGCCTGTTCCAGTGCCTGGTGTTCCTATCCAGATATGTAGTTGCCAATTATGAAATAGCTACCTATTCTTATTACTTCTCCTTTCCTTAGTTTCCCATACAGTGAATCAGTTTTTTTCCTTAGTTTGTCTTGTGCCATTTGCAGCATTCCTACAATAATTTGGTAACTCAGTAAGGCAATAAAGCTGTACAAACTTTGTAGCTTTATTTCTCTGTAACAATCTTATTGCATCCCTAAAAAGTAAATGATTGATGTGGGGTGTCAAAAAAAACTCTGCAGTAAGCTAAAGTGGCTCCTTGTGGTCTGTTTGGGGGAAAGAAATTGTAAAGCATCCTGTAAAGATGGTTTTCCATATTTGTTTAAAAATTAAAGCTTGTCTAAAGTCATTAATACTGTCATGTAGAGCTAAAAGACATAATGGTACAAAAAATTCTATTATACTGTAATAGCTGAATACTTACCATGTTTTTGATCAGATCTCAAGAACCAGTTGTTTGATGTTTAAAAATCCTTCAGCAAAGGTACTTGAAAAGTAGCATTATTTAGTCTGAAAGTTCTTGAGGTATGTGTTAGTATTACTCCTTCATTGCCCTACAAGATGTAGTACATTGCTGATAATTACATAAGATGAATGTAGTACCCTTTTACAAAATTTTACATAGCTGACTAGCGTTCTTGTTATGCTGTTCCCTCTAGCCCTCCAAATCCAGCACTTGAACTTTGCTTATCACAAGGGAGCAATGTTAATCATGAGCATCTCTTTTCATTTTCTTGCTTACAAAATTGCTACTGAAGTTAAAAATGTGAGGAAGTTTTGACAGAAGCACTCTTCTTTCTTTTCCTGCACCAGCTCTAGAGAATTAACTGTCCCTTTGTGAGAGCAAGAGAAGATGAGTGTAGCTGTGGGTTTTCTGGGAATGTTTTCTGAAAAATACACCTGCCAGGTGTAATGTATGGAAGATGTGGACCTCCTGCATGAGGTCCTGCAAGTTGTCCATTCTCATGGTCCTGTGGAAAACAGCTCTGTTTTACTGGTGTTTGCCCTCGTAAAAGAGCACTGTTTTTCTGGCTAGCTGCTGAAACAGTAATTGTAATTGTGTCTTTTAGTGTGTATGAAATTCAAGGGCTGTTATAGTTTATTTCAGTGTATTGTTTCACATCATAATCACAGTCGTGTAATCTCTCCCCTTCCCCCAGATCACATTGTCCAACATTCTTTTCATAAGCATTTTGCCATGTGAGAGATAGGCTATAATTGCTTGTTTAAATCAGACTTTTTTACAGGAATGTGTTGTAGCTGCTAATACTTGTATATGCTTGCTAATACTTGCTGATACTTGCCTGCTAGACATAAGGTCCCTAAATGTAAAAAATATAAAAATAAAAAATATATCCCAAATTATATCCTACCTGCTTTGGGCTTTGAAAATCTCAGTCTTTGAGAACTTCTTTGAGTCCCTGCGAGAGCTTCTCAGACTCCCATTTGAGTATGGCCTACAACCATTCTTTAGTATGGGTATTGCTGGGAGCAATACCGTGACCTTCATCCTGAACAGGATGCTACCCTCTCCTAGTGGAGGTCAGGGTAGGTAAGTAGCAGGCCTCCCAGCCTGCTCACACAGATTCTAAGTCTGATTGATGTTTCCAGAGAGATCTGCAAATAACATAAAATTGATTGGTGGTCAGTATGTTTTAGCAGTCACTTGCTCAGCAGGGCTAGTGATGCAGTGGTACCCTGGAAGAAATCAAATGAAGTGGTGCTCTACATAATTTTCATTCTCAACAGATGCACAGTAGCAGGGATCAAGAGGGGAAGTAGCCAAAGTACTGGCAACAATAAACCCCTCTAGTCAGGAAGCAGGAGAAATAGGTACATACAATTTCATAGGAATTGTTTAATTTTATTCTCCTCACCCATAGGTTAGATTCTGGATCATACCATTTTGTTTTGTGCTAGCCCGTAAGTTGCTTGTTTAATCCAGATTCTGTTCATAATACTGAAGAAGATGAAATGTCATTCTTTAAACAATTTCTTACCTACAGATAGGTTTGTACTACGCATAATTTATTTTCTTTATATTTGTTTGGTCATTGACAACACGGCTTTCCCCACAAAATAGGATGTTGTATTCATGTTTTCTGTTACTTTAATTTTAAAATCATCCTTGGATTTCACCTGCATTGCTTTAGAAAATAATCTCTGACTGTCTTATACTCTGGAAGAATTTTCTTTAACATCTGTGCTAGGAATTGTTGAACACCATTTTGAAAGAAATCTTTGTCACAGATCTGCCTACTCACTTTTAACCAAAATGTGGACTTTGTCTCACTGTAACCTTTCCACAGTTGCAGTGGAAGTTCATGGGGATATACTAATAATATTAAATGGAGATGAGGAAGGAGAGGAAGGTCTTCACACTATGCAGTTGCTGTATAATTAGCAAAACACTTAAGTGTTCTAAATATAGTGCATGTCAGCAATCCAAAAAGAAAACAGCAGCGAGCTGACTAGAGGTGCGGCAGCATTTAAACAAGTTTATACAAGTTACTTTTCATGTTTTCATGACTACTGTCTTTATTATACAGGTCTTCTAATGAAATATTTTTTAGCTGTGTCCAATGATTTGCTCAACCTAATAAATTTTAAGCTAAAATGAGTAAAGTCCTTTGGAACTGAAAGTCCATGAGTATTTTGGTATATTACCTACATGTGGAGTGAGTTAGCCACATGTGCCTATGCTTTGAGTAGTAAAGCTATTGCTTAAAATTTATTTCTGTTAAATTGAGGTATCTTTCTAAATTGTTTATAAGAACACCACAAAAGCGCACACATAAAACATGTATTTTCCCCATTATGTCATAATCATAGGAAGAAGAGTCAATTGAGAATGTTTTAAAAATTTTAAAGTGTTCATTTCAGTAAGTAGGAGACAACTTAGCAAATCTAAGCCTTTTTTTCCATGATGAAGGAATATGTAAGAATTAATTAAGATAAAAGAAAGAATGAATTTGTGGAGATGGAAGTTTGTATTCTCTATTTCTGCCTTTTGTGAGTCAGATTTTCTTACTTTTCATAGATACTCCCACCTACTGTCTCCCCTTAAGCACACAGGATTAGGAACCTATCTTCCTATCTTACAAAGACAGAGCAAAGAACTGTATTTCTTATCTTCCTTACAGATAACATGTGATGTCATAGTACAAATGAGTAAATGATTCATTGGGAAAAAGAATGGGAAGTTTTGTATGGATGTTATTGAGAGCTGGGGTTGGAGGGGTTGCCCAAGTTCCTTTGTAGTCTGATACAGAAATGGGTATTGAAAAACAGTAAATTCAAATAGATTTTGCTCATATTACAGAATAAATGGCATGGCTTTATTGCTGACCTAGTTTCTGTTGTTAGTAGTTGCAAGTTTGTTGTGTTCTCTGCTTCTATGGGTTTATGAGTGATTTAAACATCAGCCTGGAAGAGGAAGATCAGAAAGCCATTGTGGTAGTTCTAGAAATTAAATTACTGCTGAAAGAAAAAAAAAGCTGATGTATTAAGGCTTAGAGGACAGCAGTGTCCTCTGTCTCGTTTGAGAAATTAGCTTCTCAGTGCTAGGAGTCAATGTTATTTTTAAGCAAGAGCATAATATGGAAGTAAATTATACTTGAGTTAGAAAAAAAAATCTCAGCAATATCATGATTTGGACACATTTGTCTGGTAGTGCTCCTTGCATGAGGGTGTATTGTGGTGTAGCTTTAGGAGCAGCTTTCACTGTGCTTGCTCTGTACCTCTGTGTGTGCAGAGGAAATGAGGGGCATGTGGTGTTCCTGTTTTTTCCTTCAGCAGCTGTGAACATGCCTGCAGTCTAACTCAGGTGGAGTAGAGGAAAGGAGACATAGTCCATTCCCTGTTGCCTTGACTTCAAAATATATATGACCACATGGACTTATTTGGGCTTGGTTCCTTCCCCACAGAATTCTATATAGTGTTTTCAGATAGATTAGTAGTTCCTAATCTTTTCATACGTGGTTGTCACTGCCACCACTCATTCCTCTTTCTGTGCTTTCTGCTTCTGCATTCTCAACGCTTTCTGTTTCTACCTCTGTTCCTCATCACCAGTTCTGGCAATGCCAGTTATAAGCACTAATAAGCTTGCCCAAGCTCATTAACATGTATTTTTCTGTGTGATTCATTGTTGAAAACTAACAGCTGGATATTAGGTCTGATGTTAAGTTGCTCCACAGGATCTGGGCTGGAGGCCATTTTAATATGGGTCTAAACTCACAGTTCTTTCAGAGATGGCAACTTCCCTCAATGGCATTAATGGATATTTTGTCATTTGCCTTGTGTCAATGAATGACAAAACCATCCTGAATATTGCTGAGTTGCTCTCTGAGTTGTATCTTGTGTTCCATGGTTTTAAGGGTTTTCCTTTCTTCCCTTTTTTTTCCCCTCCTTTAGACCATTTCACGTGGAGCCCACAAACATAGTCAGTGTGAATGATGACATGCAAAGAGTCACTGATGAAGCTTCAGCAATGAATAAGCGGATTCATTACTATAGCAGGCTCACATCCCCTGCAGACAGGGCATTGGTAAGGCAAAGACAGGGCCTCATTAAGTGGGTGGCCTCTGGCATGTTGGGTCTTACACAGCCTGGATTTATATAAGCAGCAGGACTAAAGGTTGGGGGAGAATTGTTCTGCAGTTTGCTTTGAATCAAGTATGTGGTAGCTGAGTGCCTTCCAAAGGTTTTGTTTTATCGCAGGCTGTTATTTACTTCTTGTGCAATGCCTTCACCATTAAAAGAAAATATACAAACAGCATTAATTTTATAACAGTGATCCAGGCTGCCCAGATTTCTCCCACCCATAAGATTAAAGCAGTGGCTAGCTGCAATAACTGAACTGTTGAGCTAGCATGATCTGTTCATAGTGTGCTTACACACATTTTGCAGAAGAAAAATGCATTTTTCTCGCTATCTAGCTAGAAATTCTATCAACTGTTTGTTGGTATTTTCCCCCTAGGAAGAGAATTAGCATAGTACAACCTTCTATTTCTTTTTCTTTCTTTTTTTTTTTTTATTGTAGTTTCCCATGACTTACAGTAGTTGACTTGCTGTGTTTAAGACAATCAGTTACCTTGATGTTACTAATAAATCCTGTTTTTTATCCATTTGTTAGATTGCTCCTGACCATGTCCTCCCAGCTCCTGATGAAATCTACGTGTACAGTCCATTAGGAACTGCTTTTAAAGTTGACAGTTGCACAGATGGCTATGGTAAAAACTCCAGTCTAGTGACAATGTATGTTAAACACCTTGCCCTATAATAGCCAGAAAATGCATGATTATTGAATGTTCTACATTAACAACATAACTGTTGTTAACTAAGATGAGAGTGTGAAGTAAGACTGGTTCTTAAAATATTCACTGGATTTTTTCTTCCTAGATTTATGATATGGAATACCATGATGGGTACATCCATATTAAGCATCCCATGGGGAATAAAACAGGTAAACTATGAAAAATGTATCCATATGAAAATGTTTCAGCAACATGGCTTACTCTTTTTTTGTAGTATACTCACAAATAAAATGAACTGTATTTCTCCCTCTTAACAGGCAGGCTTCACTTCTGGAATTATTCTCATCTTACTGATGGGCATTTTGACTCTTTATTGCTGTTACAGAGTTGTGAAATCACGGCAAATGATACGTAAGAAATCCAAAGCTTCATCGTGCAAGTACTTTAAGTGTGAAATACCAATATGTATTAGATTCTGTTTGTATGTGTCTTTTACTATATGTTAAACCTGACCTGCAAATAAAAGCTGTTCTTTGAATATCTCTATTTTTGTAGTCTGTGTCTAAGCTCTGTGTGCTAAATGACTGTCTTCCCTTATTAGATATTTCTTCAGTTTCTTGGGACCTAGGTACTATAGCCAAACACAATCTCTTCTCAAGCAGTATTTCAAATGTTCACTTACTAAGTTTTTGGGAACTTAGGGAGGTAGAGGCATCTTTTCTCAATAAGCGCTGTCCAGTTCTCTACACGTCTGATCAACTTGCACAGTGGAGCAGCATGGGGTGTAGCTGTACCCCTTTGTGTTGTGTGCCTGTATTACCCTAATGTTTCTGCTTATTCTGTGTTGAAAGCCCTCTCAGTACTATCAGCAGCTGAAGCAGTCACTGACAGCAGCTCTAATTAGAATGTACTTCTATTGTTCAAAACTCACCTTGGGGCTCTTCTTTGGTTGGTGCTTTTGTGCACAAACTAACATCTCACTTGCTCAAATAAAGGCCATTAAGACCTTTGTCAGTTTGGTACTGAATTCATTTCAGGGCAGAGGAATAGGTTGATGAATAGTTCATGACCTGGTCTGCTTTTCCATAACTTCTGCAAAAGGCTTTAGCTGTAAATGCATGGTGGCATTTTTGCCATGTCTTATTTCAGTGCTTCTGAAAATATTCAAAATAGTAGTATGGCCACAATAAAAGTGTCTACTTTAGGCTTCTTCATTCAAACACTTAATGAGTGCTATATTTTAAAGTTACTGGCAATTTTCTTAGTCCTTGAAAGCACTGTGAATGTGTGTCAGAGTATTCTTGAAAAAAACCACATTTTGTCCTGAATAGTTCTATTGACTCTAATGTAGCATTTTGTTTAGATATATTTTGAGTTTTGTGTCTTTTTCAGCTTTAACAGATACCTCAAACTGGGAATTCCCAGACGTTTGCAAATATTACTTTGGATCCTTTGGTCAATGGTCAAGCCTCTTATTTTCAATGGTATCACTTGTTGGAGCCATGGTTGTTTATTGGGTACTTATGTCCAACTTTCTGTTCAACACGGGGAAATTTATATACAGTAAGTATACATTTTTGTATAAGTTTTACAGCAATCCTTTGTAAAGATCAAGACTGCCTTATACTGAAAAAGGATTGTCCACTTTACGTAATCTTGATTTTCCTGCTACATTGTATGAAAAATCAATTGAGAGTAAGTAACTGTGTGTGGTGGTATGGGCAAAGTCCTCTGCGTTGTCAAAGCTACTTTTTCAATTTCTCTCTCAGAGTGTAGTTTTCTTGGTATAGTTTAAACAACCTAAACCTGGCTGCTTGTTTCCACTCTATTTTCACTCCCCCTTTGTTTGCATGGGATTGCCATATAGGAAGTTTTTGCAAGCATCTGTGAGGAAGCAATGAACTCTATTGCAGTAAAAATGATTCTTAGTGTGGCATTGCTACAAAATAAAACACATTGGGTTTTTATACCCTGGTGCCTGCGCAGGCACACAAGCATTTGTGTGTGTAATGAATGTAGATTTGTGGGAATTGGTGATTGAATTGAGAGCTTTGAAAATCTGACTCATAGCATTGACTAGGTTGGCTAAGACTTAAAATATTCTGTTTTGAAGGTTATTTCTGAGGCAAATAACAGCACAGGCTGTTAAGCCTGTTAAACAGTGTTTCATTAGAATTCCCATCATCCCTATAGGACGTACTTTACTATGTTGGTTAGTTACTGATGAATTTTATAGCTGACCTAATTTATATGTTGTTACAGGCATTTCATTTTAGACTTGGGGTTTTTTTTTAAAAGTTTACCACTTTAATCTTAAATTATTCTAAATTAAATAATGCCAATTCTAATAAATGGCATTGTTATTATTATTATAGATGGCATAAATAAAATTTTAAATGGTGAGAAGATTTTTGTAGGAAAAAGTCCTGCTTTTCCGTGGGACTGGCATGTTACTTTATCCCTTACCTCTGTTTCTTTGGAGTTCTTATTTAAGTTGTTTGGTCTAAGGTGACAATCACTGGCTTCTTATCCTAACTTTCATACTTAATTACTAGGTAATAAAATGCATAATATTATGTAGGTTTGACACAGTGGCATCTTCCAACCATGTGTTTCTAAGTATTCTAAGCAGGAATTCAGTAAGTGCTCTAAGTATTCAGCAGCAGCTTATATTTTCTTTAATTCTAATACAAAAACATCTGCACATACAGTTTAGGTGGGGAAAAATTTATTTTCTGCGGGAAGATGGTGTAGAAATCTGTAGTACAGAAAAAATGCAAGAATTGTTAGCTGAGTGCAATATCATGTCTTTAACATGGTGTTGCATGGTCTTGTTCAGTTTCTGTTTAATAGGAAAAACCACATCCACAAATTAAATTGCTAGTCCTAAACTGCTTTTTAAATACAGAAGAAACAGAAGTTGACATCTATAACAAATTTGAAAGTGCTTTAATTCTGTAAGAGCTATTAATTTTAATTGCTTCTCACTAAGTACTTTTTTTTAAATTAAGAACACAAAATTATGATTTTAGTTAAGTTTTTTGATTTTTGTATACTCTGAACTAGTAGAAGTAAGTATGAGAAACTTATTTGTGATTCAGGGTGTCATAAATCAAAATAAAGAGGAAGCAGTTTTCTTGCCACAAGACCTTTTGCTTTCTCTATGAGAAACAAGCTGCTGTTAATTGCATTGAAAAAATCTGAAGCCAACTGCCCCACTTGATTTTCTGTGCATAACATGCCCACGTGCAACAGAAACAAAACTTAACCAGTGACAGAAGCAAAATCTAACCAGTGACACACTGATGCAGTTTCCAAGGCTGATGGAGCATTTTCTGTGTGTATCTATACACATAATGCATAAATACAATGAAATTGCTGTCCAATACCCTTATAGAGGTGAGGCTGCCAAAACTTGGAAATAACTGGTGTGGTATACCAGCAAAGTAGCACAGGAGTGTCCTGGAAATAAAATACTACTAGCGATGCCTGTACGACAGTGAGGCTTTAACCTTTTCCCAGGGTTTCCCATGGAAACATGGAAAAAGCATCCCACAGAGCCTCTTCTGAAAAAGAAAATATTAGAAAATTATTAAGGGAAGCTTTTTCTGTATAACACTGTCTGGACTAGGGGTATGTTTGCATACCCTTTTTTTTGTGTCCCAAAAGAGGCTGGATTTAAGATGCATCCCCTCACTGTCTTGCTGTTCAACACTATTGAGTAGCTGGGAGAAGTGGAGGTGTGCTTGTGGAACAGGAATCCTGGGACTGGGGAGTCTTTGGAAATTTATAAATGGACAGGGCTTCTGAGAAGAAAGTAATAGAGTGTAGAGCTACTTTAAAACATTTCTACAGTAATTAGAAAACTTCCACTTGGGTCTTGAAGGAATGAAAGCTGCTGTGTTGTTCCTCTGATACAATTTTCCAAAATATTTTCTTACTTAATTTCAGTCAAGTTAACAGATGAAAGCCTAATAGCAGATATGGGACATTGATAATGAGATTTTCTTCTTTGCAGACTTTGTTCATGACATTAATATAACAGATATTGTTCCTGGCACCAATGGAAGTAACAAAGGTAAGAAGCACTTATAGTATTGTGTTACCAGTTTTGGGTGGGGGTTTAAAGGTAAATCATTATGCTTCAATGCCTAACCACATGCCAGTTGTAAATTATGTATCATAAGTTGTAACTATGTGTTTCTTAAAAAACTGCAAGTTTCTATCTGGGATTTGTACTTCCACAAATAACCAGACACTTGGAGATCTGAATAACTGGGGAAGTAAAAAATAAGTTTAAAAAGTGGAGGTGAGAATAAGTATTAAAGAGCCAGTTACAAGTTTCTGTATGCCCAGATACATCCTCCTTAAAAGCGTTACTGTTAACTTTTTAACAGTAGTTGCGCAATGAGGAATTGCCTTAAGGAATTTTAACTTTCACACCCTAAATTTGAGGCGCCTTAGTTCTGTTTACTGTTTAAAATCTGGACTGGGGCAACTTTACTACTCAAAAGTTGTGCAGCAAGATTATTATTAAAAAAACTTATGTAAGAACAGTTTTTTTAATTCTGAGTGCAAAAAAGAAATGTGTCAGGCTACTTGCACCTCTGCTTATGCTTTTGGAGAGTGTGACATTTGCACAACTAAGGGAAGAAACTGCAGTCAAGTATGAACATAGGTCTATTCCAAGTTCTTAAGTAGGCAGAATAATGGAGAATGAAGGCAAGAGCAAAGCAAGGCAGGCGTTGTCAACCCCTGAATCTTTTCTGCCTCTGTCACAGTGACTGAATCCGTACTGCATTCTTAGGAAGCAGAAAGCTTTCTCTATCCTGAGTGCATGAGGAATGGGGAAACATATCACTACCAGCTGGACAGCTGTGTGTAACACTAGCTGCAGCTGTGTCTGGAGAACAGATGTTGGAGTCAGGCAAAGGAGTTGAGAAATAGTTCTGAAAACCAGTTGATTTGTGTTTGAGCTAGTGTTGAATCCTGCTCCTCTAACAGTCCTTACCAGCTAGGCACCAATTTGTGCTCTCTCCTGCTTCTGCTGTTCTCTCCCATGCTTATGCAGCAGGGGGTATAACTTGGAGGCAAAGTAGACAATATTCCACACTATCCTCCACCAACTAGATTTAAACCAGCTGCTACACAGAATTAAGGGCTGTCAGATGTTCAAGTGACTCTTGACAGGACATCCAGGGATACCAAGGAGATCAGTAAGAATAAAAGTGTTTTTCAAGGTTTGTGAAACAATCCTCTTTTAAGGAAGAAATTTGTGAGAATGTTTTTTATGCGTTTGCCTTTTTTGACAGAACAGAAATGGAGACAATGTAGGATAGTGGCTATCAACTGTTGTGGGATGCCAAGATTTTAAATAAGACATTATGAGAACAGTAAATTTTATATTTCAACACAGAGCTTCATAGGCATGTGTTTCTCAGAGGGTCTTTTTGGTTGATTTTTTTGATTGATTTTCACTTGTTCAGGTGCTGCCATTGATCAACCTCCATGTAAGAGGAGTATGACATTACCTCTTAGCACTGTTACTGGAGCACATCTTAAATTTGTTGTGTTGTGTTGTCTGGCAGTGATGTACTTACCCCTGTCATGGCACAAAGATGACAAAAGTGTTTTTGTTCAGTGTGTGGGTTTTCAACCTGCCAGTTGTTACAGTACCTTTCTTATAATCCTTAGTTTGTTTTTAGAGCAATTTACCAGTAATTTAGGCTCTTCAGTGCACTTGAATTTTGGTTGATATGATCTTACTGAAGTGTGCAGGGACAGATTAGGGTGCTAAATATGCAGCCAGATGCAGGGGAGCATTACTGTGACTTGATTCCAGCAGGTGCACATGGGCACTGAACAGGCCTCGTTATAGGTATGTGACTTTGAAGGATGATCCTGTGTCACAACTTGGGCTTCAGATAAATTATCATCTTTGTTGTGGTCAAGTGGGAGAACTGTACCTCTGTCAGATTAGAGTGCAAGGTGCCTAGCAGTGGAATCTTAGCAATGAATTCCTGATTAAAAAAACAAACAAGTTAGGAACTGAGATACTGAACACGGCACTTGAGCAGTCCTCAGTAGGTAAAACACACCAGCAGTTGCGGGCTCTTGACTCTGAGTATTCTGTGCAAATAAAACCCTTTTCATCTGAGGATGTTTTTGTTTTCCTTTGTTCCAGTCATTTGTCCAAGTGCTGCTAGTGATCACCCACCACAGAACACGACTGTGATGTTCTCTTCTGGCAACAGAACAGGTTTTGAACTCTTTGAGGAATGGTGGGACAAATCAAAAACAGTACCATTTTACCTGATTGCAGTTCTTCTACCCCTGCTAAATCTGAAGTCTCCGTCCTTCTTTGCAAAGTTCAATGTCCTAGGTAGGTAACAAATACTATTAAAGCATTGGTTCCCTGTGACTGAAGTGTATAGAAGACAGTGAAAACTACTCCAGTGAGTAGAATCATAAAATCTTTTAGGTTGGGAAAGTCTGTAAGGTTACTGAGTGCAACTGTTAACCCAACACTGGCAAGTCCACCACTAAACCATGTCCATAAGTGCTGTATCTGCATATTGTGCAGGTTTAATACATCTAGGGATGGTGACTCAATAATTTCTCTGGACAGCCTGTTTCAAAGCTTGACAACCCTTTCTGAGAAGAACATTTCCCAAATCTGAACATTCCCTGGAACAGCTTGAGGCCATGTCCTCTCATCCTGTCACTGGTTGCTTGGGAGAAGAGACCAAGGCTCAGTTGGCCACAGCCAGTTGTTCAGGCAGCTGTAGAGAGTGATAAGGTCTCCCCTGAGCCTCCTTTTCTCCAGGATAAACACCCCCAGCTCCCTCAGCTGCTCCTCACAGCACTTGTGCTCCTCACCCTTCATTAGCTTCATTTCCTTTCCCTAGACACTTCCAGCATCAAAATGTCCTCTTGTCATGAGGAGCCCAAAACTGGCAGTTTTCATGTCACAGGAGCAGTCTCATCAGTGCCCAGCACAGGGGGACAATCCCTGCCCTGGTCTGGCTGGCCACAACATTGCTGATCCAGGCCAGGGTGCCATTGGCCTTCTTGGCCACCTGTCAGCACATTGCCAGCCCATGTTCAGCTTCTGTCAATCAGCACCTCCAGATCCTTTTCTATTATGCAGCTTTCCAGCCACTGTTCCAGTATTTTGGTGGCAGCCCATATTGTGCCTTGAAGTGGGTTGTTGGTTGGTATATTAACCCCACAGGCTTTGTCTGCTGCTTTGCTTGAATCTTACGGGTAATATGGAGTTCATTTTTCTTCCTTTTCTTCCTTTCCTTCCTTTTTCTTGCTTAATAATACCATGAAACAAATTCCATTACATCTACAACAGATTTTCCCAAATGGTTCTATACATACCACTGTGCAGCATTTGATACATGTTACCTTGGTATAGTCAGGCATATTCTTCCTCCTCTGGTAAACATTTCAAACCAGCAGTTGCTTCTGATCTGAAGACATTTTCTGACAATCAGGTGACTAATTAATTACAGCATCAGTCAGTCAGTATGACCTGCTTCTGTTCTTTGTCCCAACTTCCAATATTGTGGATTCCTCTGTGCTGCAGAGGAAACAATTGTGACTTCCTGCTTACATGTCTTGAGGTAGAATGCCAAGGTGGTGGGGCTGATAAAGTGAGTAAAGCATATGCATGATGGGTGGAGCTGGTCACAGTTCAGGGAGTAGAAGATGTCTGAGGGGTAGCACTGAAGCCCACAATGAAGAGAAAGAGAAAACTGGATGTGGATCAGAGGTTGAAAAAGCTGGATATGCATTGTAAAGGTGGTAGAGGACAGGGATTTGAAAGTCTAGTTTGTTCATCTGTTCCATAGTGACACTTTATCAGAGCTTTGATCTGCTCTTGCTGAAACCACTAAATGAAAATACCATGCGGGAATTTGTGTACTCGATCAAAGTACTTGATTTGGTACTTTGCTTCTGTGCAAAAGGTGTGGGTTTTATGTAGAAAAAAAATTAAACCCAGAATATGAATTACTCATTGCTTCAATAGATTATTATGTAATTGAGAAGGTGTTCAAAATTGCCTTAATTTTTGTAAACCTTGAAGTTTATAAGACAATAAAAAATGGAAGACAATTTTGAGATGATGAAATTTATCTCAGTAGAGTTTTACTTATTTTGATAGCTGTGGAAACAGAAGTCATTAGGAAACTACAGAGTCTTTTAGCTGATCTTCACATATAGAACCTTTTATTTTCCTAATTTCTTGTCTGTGCTCAAGAGATTATCAATCAAATTATAATTCCTTCTGTTTATTTTTTAACTTTGCTGGGTTAAAATGCTGGGGTTTTGTCTTCACTTGCTTACAGCCTGTTCTCTGCTCACCAGCAGCATTATTGGCCATGAGGTTCATTGCAGTAGCCTTAATTATTTTTGTTCAGTTTCCTTCAATTTTTAGGTAGTTACTATTCTGCTCTTGTCTCCTTCAAATGGTCTGAAACAGGACCATATACCCTCCATTCTGCAGGTATACACAGCAAGACATTATACGCATCTGTGATCTCATTTGTAGTTGTTAAGCTGTACAGGTGCCTGCTGGATGCCTCTTAACCAATGAGATGGAATGCAAACCCAGTATTATAACAAAGATTATCCAAAGTTACAAATAACACAATGTTTTAATCAGTAGCATTGAAGTGTCGTCACCAACTTCTGGCTCCAAATGTAAAGTTCATAAGTGCAGTAATTTCACTTTCTGTTGAGCTGTTTGGTTCAAAAAGTCAGTGACTAGATGAACATTGTAATAGCTGGAGTGCTATGATCAGTCTCCACTTAGATGGAAATCCTGGCAGTGGAAGCTGGAACTGGTCTGTTTGTGCCAAAAGACCTACGTGCCCAGCAGCAGGGACTACAGGGTACTTCCTCTACTGTCACCAGCACCGGGAAGTTATTAAACTTGCTGGAAGTTTATATTGGGTGCATGTACATTATTTTTTCTCTCTGATTTACAAGAGAAGTAAAGAAGAAGTTTAGAACTAGTCTTCTGTTAGGAATGAATACTAACTATAACTGCTTGACTACTAGCAACTAGAGGGATGGAGGAGAAATTAAATCCTGCATAATACTTTTTACAATATCATGGTATTTGCCTCTTGTTTTTTCCAGGTACAGTTTCAGTTGTCTACTTAGTTTTTCTGGTTACAGTAAAGGCTGCTCATCTGGGAATACACTTAGAATTCAACTGGTTTACAGAGAATGAATTTTTTGTACCAGGTAAGATAGTTAAAATGCAGTGGTGAAGTATATATTTGGTGAGTTTAATTTTTTTTTTTTTTTCTCTTTTACCTTTATCACCTCTGAAACATAAATAGAGGAAATGCTGATGTTGCAACTAGAGGAAAGATCCCTCCGGACCAAATGGCAAGGAATCCCTTTCCCAGTGATGTTCCTTAGTTAACAGGCACTATCAACAGTAGGGGAGAGAAGGAGCCCCTATCAGCGGAATCTTCAACCTATATCTTATGCCAGAGAGCTTACCTTAGTCCTGTTTCACCTATGTTATTTTAAGTTCTAGTTGTACCAGTTTCAGATCATGCCTATTTCAGTAGCAATTAGAAATTACAAACTGTAGACAGACTGACTGTTAAGGGTGATTTAAGTTCTCCACGCACTGTCTTGCTTAAATAAAATAGCTCATTCATCATAATTTGCAAGTACAGTTTTCCCATACTTCCCAGTTTATCTCAAGTTTTAGGCCATAATCTTTGTAGCTCTTCTCTTTCAAACACCCATTAGCCAGTTTTATCCCATCAGTACATATCAGTATGTTTTTGTTTTTATTGAAGATTGTTTGATGCCTATTTGTTCTTTCCAAATTACTGTTATAAATTCCTCTGTGAGATGCCATAGTCATAAACAAGAGGCATTTGGTATTGCTTGAACAGCTAGCCTAAAGAGATGAAGTTTCTTTTTTTAAGAAACCTGGAATAAGAGAACAAAGGTTAGGTCCTAGTTGGCTTTCCCCCATCCGTTACAATAAGCAAAATTTTGTGACCAGTTAGCTCTAGGGAGCTGTGTCCTAAACATTAGAATAGTATCCCTTCTTCTGTTCTTAGAAACAAATGAGAAAAATGGGTTGTAGTGACGCACGTGCTGCAGGCCATTGAGAAATAGAGCACCCAGTAGTTTGATTAATTTGGCAAAAACTCCTACTGCTAGGAGATAGAAAAAGCAGGTACCTAATGCATACAAATACAGCTTCCAGGAGATTCTGAAACTGTCAGTTTGCTTTTTATTATTGAGATTGAAGTAGTGCATGGAAAACAGAGCCTAGAAGTCAAGGCCACAAGTTGCTTGCACTCTCAATTCTGTCAGTAGCACATCATGCTAATTAGATATTGAAGGTACAGTGAAACCAGCTCTAGGGAAGGCTTATTCTTTCAGTTTGGATAAGCCCTTCTTTAGTTGCCTGGAGTGTGTTTACTTTCCTAACTTCATAGCACTTTACAGAAGTCTGTTTTAAATATGTTTGCATGGAGCTCTCTGTGGTTTGTTCTGTAAGGGTTTGTGAACCTCTAAAGAGTGTTGTGCTATACTTCTGGATGCTTTTCAGAAGCTGACTATCTTAGGGTTCTCTAATTGCTGTTAGCACTCTAAAGAGTACATACATTCTTAGGTAATACCAATTAAGATGTTGCTTTAATGATGTTATGCATTGGTGAATTCCTAGACGATTTGCAGCACTTGGAGAACCACCATCTTGTGAACATCTTTTGAGTATTAAAAGAAGCAGAAAAATGCTATTCCCATGGAGAAAAGAAGGAAATTCTTTTCATACATGCTGTGAAGCATGATAAGAAATTGCTCTGCCTTTCTTTATGCCCTGTCTTGTAAGCAGAACCTCTTAAGTATCTACAGATGAAATTTTTCTTCCGGTAGCATAAGTGACTTCTTAATAACTAAAAGTGTTCACAGGGTAAATGATTCCTTCCCTCCATCTCCCTCTTCAGGAACCCGTAGGTATACAGCCTCACTGCTGTCAATTCCAGTTTCACAAATGATTTCCAGTTAAACTGTTGAGGAGCAGAAAACCTTGTATGTACCAATCTTAAATTAACCTAGTAATCACTGATGGTTGGAGTCTATCAGAGAAGCCCTGCTGGAAAGTATATTCTATAGTAACTATTGTCTTCATGTATCTTGCACTTCCTGATTAAGTATCTGCATTGGCTGTGGTCAGATACGAGATAGATTGTCCCATTTCAAGATGGAGGTTCATGCATTTGTCAGTACCCTCCAGAGCACTGTATGTCATCTGCATTTTGTCATTGTTTGTTTCAAAGAAGTAATTTAAAAACACTTTTTTTTTCTTTGTTTAGAGTTTAGAATTCTGTTCCCTCAGCTCACAGGGGTTCTAACACTTGCCTTCTTCATCCACAATTGTGTCATCACACTTCTTCAGAATAACAGGAATCAAGAAAACAACGTAAGTAACGTCACAAAACTGTGCTTATTTATTCTAGATTGCCAGACAACAGTAATTTTTTCCTGTGATTTGATAAGAAAAAAGCTACACATTCTTTTCCTTGCTATGAGGCAGTAACAGATAAATTACAAATTCATTTACATAAAAGCCCTGAGGAATGCCCCAAATTTACAAGCTGGTATTAAATAGCCAAATTACACACAAGAGGCAGATGACTTGACCATGTTGTAGGACGCAATGAAAACTGACCAATTTTAGAATGAAAAATGGTGGAAAGTATTTGGTACATGACTGATGTTAGCAGAATCCTGAAAAGTAGTTTTGAGGTCTAGGTAATACCTGTTCTCGGAATTGCTTCAGTAGTTTTGTGTCACAATTCTAGTCAAAGTGAATAGAGAAACTTGGCACAATTTAGGAAATCCTGCAAGTTGAAGCCTGGACCAGGAGGCTTTGTGATACATAGTCTTTGGACTGGTGCTTTACCCTTGAAAAAGCTAAGCACTGCTTCTCCAGATGGAACTGCATTCTTTGTTAATATCTTCCCATTTTAAAATACCAAATGGAGTAAATACAATACACAGAGTCTGAGAGTAACTTTTACTTTAATTATTTTTATTATTTTATTTTTTCCTCTCTACTTCCAAGGATTCTTGTCCAGCTTCATTAAAATGTTAGCTGTAAAGGTACCTGCAATAACATAAAAAGATTTTTAAATACTAGGTGTATGAAAAACTGTAATGAAATCATAGAATCCCAGAATGCTTGAGGTTGTAAGGAACCTCTGGAACCTCTTATTCCCCCTACTGAATCAGCGCCACTTAGAGCCAGATGCTTATCCAGCACATCAGATAAAATAGATCAGATTTGATTATTTGACAGTGAAGTACAGATTATGTACCAATGCAATGAGATGACCTCTTAGGCTTTAAAAGTCTGCATAGTTGCTTCCTTTTACCTGTGAATCAAGACCAGCTTGTGAATTACGTATCTGCAAAGGAGTCATGCATTCTCCTCCAGGAAAGCTTCTGGGGGCTTAGGGCTTCTCAGCTAGAAGTCTGGACAAAGAAAGCTAAATAAGCTTTTTCTTGATTTCCTTAAGAAAATCTTATGATGTTGAGAAGGGCAAGATTTCTCTTTAACTGTGGCTTTCAAATTCTAAAGGCTAGATCTCCAGCAATCAGCTCTATATGCTAATATCCTCATTCCATCTTCAAGGTTTTCCTGTGTATTTTCCCCCTCTGTTTACATCGGAGCAAGCAATCAGATGCAAAGAGCAGCACCTGGAGTGTTCTCCAGCTTGCTTTTCCTGTGTGAAGGAGGAAGAAACTGTTGCCTGCATTTGAATCAGCTTTTCTAATACCCTCCCTGGAGCTTAACTTGAATTTCCAAGTCAGCCGTAGCATGGATCTCAAGCCCTTGACAAAACTCTGCATTGCAGAAGAAGGTTCAAATTGCTTAGAAAGGACAGCTTTGAAGTATGGCAGGAAAGATTTCTAATGGGAAAACAAATCTCTGTGTAATTCTTGTAGTAGTTTTATTTGGCTGGAGATTGCTTTTCCTCTTTGTAGCTGTACAGGAGCCTTCCACCTAGGTCTCAAAAGTGCTTTGCAAATGTTAATGAAGTACCTGTGCTCTTGAAGAGCTGTTTTGTGATTATGTCACTAAGCTGCTGGGTTAAGTGGGAGATTTCCATATATATAGGGGTCTTGCCCTCTGTCATAAGTCATGGGGGGTTTTTCCAATATATTTACAAGATGCTTCCTTCTCTCAGGATCTGATGGGGTGATACTGACACAACTCCATGGATAAAAACGTCACTGTTTTATTGATGGACCTGTTAACATGGCACTTCCTTCAGTGTTCTGTCAAAAGGCACAGAACTTGGCAAGCTGGAAAAGCACTGTTTTAGTCTTGATCAAAACTTACTGAAACTAGAGGTCATAGAACAACTCTCTGGGGAGGTGGAAAAGAGTAAGACAAACAATAACGTTCCTCTTATGGAGTCAGAAATTCAAAACAATAGCAGCTTCCATTCTGGTCACAGGCGTGCATCACAGCCAAAAGCTAAAATACACATGGGGGAGGAGTGCTCTGGCCACTATTCCTGTACAGTGGTGTGGGTGTGAGAAGAGAAGAGCAGTGCACCAGAGCAAGCCACATGTCAGCAGCACAGCCTGGAGAAGCCCTGTGAGCAGGTTTTTAGTCTGCAGTTCAGAATTGACCTTCCTGGTCTCATCTCCCACTGCTGCTGCCTCCTTGTATTTATCAGCATAAGTTTTTGTACAGTGTCAGTCAGATGGTTCAGAAATAAATTGCATAGGACACGTAACCCAGCCACCAAAAGGAGTCTAGGTGTGGGTTTTGGTTGGTTGGTTTTTTCCTGATTAATGTTTGTGATCAGTTTCCCTCAGCAACACTATGGATGCTACACAAGTGCACCATGATCCACAGGCATAAATAAGCTAGTGCTGTCTCCTGACAGTTGCTTGTGGATATACCTGGGAGAAAGGCTGTGAGTGGGGAGATATTTCTTGTCTAGGTATTAACTGCAGAAGGCATGGAGCTGCAAATGGTACTTATTTTCTGCAGTGTTGAAACACTTTATTCCTTGTAAACAGATTGAGCTTCCATTGATGGTGCCATACCATTGGTTTCTGTTTCCTGCCAAAATTAGGCACAGCGTCATCCATCCTGGTGAAGTACTTATTTTTGTCACCTAGTTAAATGTTACTACTTGCCCTTGATGCACGAGCAGGTGAAGTCTATTTTTATGATATAGATCAAAGTCCTGTTGAGATATTAGGGACACAGCATGTCTCCTGAGAAGAGACTAATCTGAAATGGGATGATCAAAAGGTGTTTCAAATGGTAATCATTACTAAGCACTGATACAGGCTTCTCCATCCAAGAAGCAACTCCACAAACTAGCTTTCACTGGTACTGAGGAGGAAGTGAACGGTTTTCTCCATGGCATTCAGCAGCAAATCAAGGCCTGGAAGCAGCCTGTAGCAGCATCACACAAGAAATATCCGTAGAGCCACAGAGCCTCCTCTGTGCCATGCCAAATCCCATGCTGCATGTTCGGCCAGCACCTGAGTACTGACTGGTCTGTGGATGTGATACAATGTCTTGTACTTTCAGGGCTGTCTTTGTTAGCTCCACACTCATCCTTTTGTCAGGAGGCTGATTTCTTCCTTTGTTCTACTGCTGCTGCTGGCCTTGATCACCCAATTTTCTCTTCTTCCAGCAGCACTTCTAACCACTTCTTTGTTCTGTGGATCTGACCAGGAGAGCTCCCTGTCAGAAGTAACTGCAGCTAACATATGCTCTCCAAACCCTGTCTGAAAATCTGCCTGTTACTTCAGGAGTATTTGAGAAGGGTTTGGCAGGTATCAGACTATGATCCTTATGAACTGTGACCTGCATATTGCCTTAGATACTTACTTGGAGACTCCCTCTGTGATTCTACAAATAAGTATTGCTTCCAACATTGTTTTTTCTACAAGTTTGATTCTTAAACTGTGGCTGTAAGAATTGCTATATTCTTATGCTTAGGCAGCATTCACCACAGCAATGTCCACTTTTGTGGAATGTAAATGCCTCAAGTATCAAATTTAAAATAAAAAAGTGTAGTTATTGCTCTTACTTAAGATAATCTTTTTATCTCTCCCCATGTGTTCTTTGATTTTTTTCTGGAATTATGCTGTCTAAACAGTACTGTCAACATCTTTAGGGAGTGAACCCAGGTCTCTTGAGGAATAATGAACATTAATCAAAAGATGTTCCTGTTATGTAAACCCATGTTGTTGTACAGAGTGTACATAGGAAATGTACACAGAAGCATGAAATGAAGAATGAAATTATATGCAGAAGCATGTATTTGGAAGGGAGTTGATGGATGTTTGAGAAAAAAATAAATCCAGGTTTTCAAGTTGTCTATTTCTTTTTTAATAGCTATTCAGATCAAAATCTGGGTACTCTTTGTATGGTGACAACACCTGGAGAAAATAGTCTGTTGTGTAACATGCTATGAAAATAAATTATCAAAATTATCTCAGCACTTAGTTTCAGTGCAGATTAAAGCATACACCCTTAAGAACTCTGGAAGCCTGAACTGGTTAGTACTGGTGCAAGTACCTGTTGGAGGTAATAGCACACCATCTACCATTTTTCATGTCCAAAGGAAGCAGTAAGAATTTTATTTCAGATTTCTTGCCCTCACAACTGCATGCACTCGTCACAGCAAAAATAGTTTTACAGTTGGTTCTAGGACTTATGTGTAGGCAGAGTACAAATAACAACTGTGAGTTACTATACTGTTTTTATGCACCAGGACTACTCCTAAAATACCAGATTTAAAGCAGGTTTTGGCAGATGATGTGCATTAAGATGTGCAAAACACACTGGATGTGTTTTGAAAAATTGTCCAAGTCCTGTCCTCAAGAGATGAGAGTCTGTATCTCTTTGCAAAACCATGTTACTGTGTCTCTTGAGTCCTACAATTAATGGAAGTTACTGATAAATACCTGCAAGAAATATGGATGCTCATATTTAATATTCTTAAAATTAGTTCTTACAGTGGGTGGGCACTAGTGCTTTTGAAGATGTAGATGATATATAAAAATCTGTACAGCTTCTCATGTCACAAGGAGAAATTCTGCATATAATTTAAAGAAAAAGCTACTGCTCAACTTCTGATGAAAGTTGATAATCCTTACTCAATGGCCAGTATGAGGAGAGTGAAGGCCTAGGCCATCATCTTCCATGTGCATTGAACTGGTTAGCAGAAGGAAGAGGTTGCAGCTAGAAATGTGCAGCTGCTGGGAGCTTGAAGGCTGGAACATGACCCTGGAACATGTTCAAATCCCGCTGATTCCTTTTTCCCATCAGCTCTAAAAGGCAAATAATATTCCTCATCAGACAGCAATCTTCTACCCCAAAAACATGCAAAATGAATAGGAGATTCCACGTCTTTCACAAAAACTGGCTTCTATCTGAATTTCTCTCACAACTCATAATCTAGTATTTTATCATTTCCTCGGGGATTACCTTGCCCTTGGCAGAGCCTGGAATGGTGTAGGATATGTTTTTCTGTCAATAAGATAGTGTGAAGAAGCACTTAGGGAAACATTCCCATGCACAGATGTGAGGAAGCTTTGCTCATGTTCAGTGAGCTGGCTGGAGGTGATAATTATAACCCTGGTCTGGAAACCAGTATAATTCTAATAATTTGGTGCTATGCCTGGGCTGGTAAGACTTGCTTCTCAGTCTTGGGAAAATAGGGTCATGTATTGAAACATTACTAGTAATCCTTTAAGAAGCTGATGATTAGCAGCAGCTGAACAAATGGTTTTCTGTAAGGTGATGAGTGTTTTGTACTGTAACAAAGCTTATACAGAATTTAGTTAGCTAATAACTAGAAACAAATGGTCTCCCTCTTTATTTCCAAAGAAAGGAATTTATGTAAAAGAATAACTCAACAAGTACATTGCTGTGAGATCAGTCTGATGTATATGTGAATTCTCTAGTTTCATAAAGTACTTAATTAGTTTTGCCAGTTATCTTCCTGTAATAAATGGTTATTTTTGTATAGTGGAAAATATTTGTATATATTATATACCTTAAAAACATAGCCAAAATTTTCAGAACTGAACTTTGAAGTTTAGGTTTAAATCCATACTTAAGTGTATGTAGTGTAGTTAAGTGTGGATTTAGGACCCTAGTTTCAACACTCTTTCCTTAAAATCTCTGATTAACTTCCTTTGTATTACATCTGCAGTTGGGTAGACTGATGTCTTTGATTGCAAGATTTTATTCATGACAAGAAATTTAACATAGGGCTTTCTGGGCTTTCTGTGTGTCTGTGTTCCAAGGGTCTTATTAGGAATAGTTGAATGTAAGAAAGTAGAAGGGATTTCTTGTTTGTTTTAATAACTAGTGTATACTTATGCATCAGGAATAACATGCCACATCTATTGGCATATCTCATTCATGCCTTTTTTGTATGTGAGAGATAACAATACATGTCTAGGTCAACTTTGGGGTATTGCAGCTTTCTGATCTGATTAGAACCAGGTCTGAAGTCTCCATCCAAGTAGTAGGAAGTAAAAATAAAAATGTACAAGTGATAGTAGTAAACATAAGAAAGTAATGCATATAAAAGTAACATAATACATGAAATAGAAGTCTTCTTATGAGGTTTTTATTTCATCTGGTTTTGTGTGTAAGTGCTGGCCAAAATAAAATCTTGTTTTTCCTCAGGTGAGAGACCTTTCTATTGCATACTTCCTAGTTGGACTAACATACCTGTATGTTGGAGTGATAATTTTTGCATCTTTTCCTTCTCCACCATTATCCAAAGAATGTATTGAACAGGTGAGATATTTTACTGTAGTATGTATTTCAAGGAATCACAAGATGTGTTTTTTGGGGAGACCGAAGTGGGTCATCTGGTCCAACCTCCCTACTCAAGCAGGGCTATCCCAGAGGATATGGCACAGGATTACATCCAGATGGTTCTGGAATATCTTCAGTGAGGGAGACTCCAGAACCTCTGTGGACAATCTGTTCCAGTTCACAGTCACTCACACTGTGAAGCTCTTCCTCATCTTCAGTTGGAACTTCCTGTGCATCAGTTTCTGCCCATTGCCTCTTGTCCTATTGCTTGGCACCACCAAGAAGAGCCAGATCCATCCTTTTGGCACCCTCCTTTCAGATACCTGTATACATTGATGAGGTGCAACAGGAATAGGCCCAGCTGCCTCATCCTTTCCTTGTAAGAGAGATGCTCCAGTCCCTTAATCATCTTTGTAGCCCTGAGCTGGACCCACTCCAGGAGCTCCATGTCTGTACTGAGAAGCCCAGAACTGGACACAGCACTCCAGATGTGCCTCACCAAGGCTGAGTAGAGAGGCAGGATCACCTGCCTTGACCTGCTGACAATGCTCTTCCTAATACATGCCAAGATACCCTACTTGTCCTTAACCTTTTAATAAATATGCAATAAAAAACCCCAGTTACTGCTTCTTGCTTCATGATTCGCCCTGGCAGGAGCATCTGCGCTTGACTGTGGTCAGTTGGTGGGACACCTCGTGGGCACTACCATGAACAGATGACTAATGCTTGTGTTATCTCATTTATATTCACAAATGGTTCCCAATATTTCAGTGAAAAACAAACATATAATAAATACTCTGTGAAAGTGATGAAGGACCAAAATGAACAAGTGAACAATTGAGATTTTTATTTCTTTAGCTTCTTTAATCCTGAGAAGTGTGTGCAGTGACTCATTGGGATTCCAGAAGAAATAGAATGTGAAAGCAAGCTTGTTTAGATAGGAGTTCTCACTGCAATTACATTTGAAGTCTGACCTCTGGAGTCTGACATTGGTGAGCCTTGCCAGCAGAGTTCTTCTGATAATAGCACCACATGAAATACTCTGTGAAGGCCAAAAACTCTTTATCTGCTTCTAGGCAAAGCTGATTTCCACACCCTAAATTGCTTCAGAGATAGCAGTTATCAGTGGGGGATCCATGTTATGCCAGGTGTTTTATAGCTCTGGCATAATAGCTCTGGCATAATATTTAGCAATAAGGTAGGCTTTAGCAATTTGAAGGCTTCCTCTGACTATGGATTAGTTAGAACTGGTACCACTGTTAAACAAATTATTTTTTTAACCACCTGAAATAATTTCACGGGATGAAAGTGATTTTCTTCCCATTTATTTTCTTAGCTATCTCAGGTACTTATGAAGCTGTTTGTATATTTCTATGATGTTTAAGTCTTATAATACTTTTTCAGATGTTCCCACTAGTAGTGTATGATCCCTTCCTCATTTGTATGTAATGCAGTTTTACTCATTAAGTAACTGTTTTTAATAAGTAGGTATGATATGATAGATAAAAGGAGTATATGAATCCATCTGCCTAAAAGGTCAGGTGGCCTTTCCACAGCCTGGATTGTTTGAGGACGTTCAGAAGATCAGAAAGCAATTCGTTATGTAATATTAGCATTAACGCTGACATCAGCTTAGTAACATTCAAAAATTGGTTGTTACTTTGTGGCAAGGCAGTTGTAAAAGAGGGAGAGGGTTTTTCACGTTATGGAGTTCATTTAGCAATTGTAGTTGTTTGGGATTTGTCCCATTCTTTCTGGCACATAGATATTAAAACCCAGCAGATATATGTAAACAAGCCACCATTGATGTGTAACATTACTTATATGTTTAGAATTTTCTAGATAACTTTCCCAGTGATGACATCATGTCGTTTGTTGCAAGAATATTCCTGCTGTTCCAAATGATGACTGTATACCCACTGTTGGGCTATCTGGCACGAGTTCAGCTGTTAAGACAGTTTTTTGGAAATGCTTACCCAAGGTAAGGAGTCTGTTTCTTGACAATAGTTTGGCACACTCTGCTTAACTGGCTTTCTGTTTTCAGAAATTTGGCTAGGTTTTTGGGGATTTTCTTTGTACATTAGGTTCATTTCATAAGCTAGTTTCACAGAGTTTGTAGAGTCAGGGTGAATAGGCATGCCTGCAGATCAGGACTGTTACAGTTTGCCAGAGCAGAATGGGAGGGGTTCTTTTAGTTCAGCTCTTCATTTTATCAATAAATAGTAATTTTGTCAACACACTCCCTTTGGGTTATGCAATTATATGACAAAAGGGAAAAAAATTGTTTAGTCCAGGAGCATTTAATCTCAATCCTTAAGGAGCAATCCTTAAGCTGTGAAAAACATATACTCCAGATACTAACCTTTCAGCATGCCATCTTTGTTTTGATTGTGTGTGATTAGTAATCATCCATCTGTTTTTAAACAGAGCTAATAGCTGAGTGAGTTGTTACTTGTGCTATCTGGGCTGCTGCTATGCTTATAAAAATAGCTTTTCACATGCTAATTTCAGAGATGAGCCACACCCTTGCATTTGTACAGTGTCTGTACTCCAGGGAAGAGCTGATGCAGATTTCAGTTTTAGTTTGGTTTCTTAAATAAAACCTAGGACATTTAAATTTGGAGTACTGGAGTACTGAATTTGTCACAGCTGAGAAGTTGCCATTAATCTCCAAGTTTCTTATTTTGTATTGTGAATTATTGTTGATGGAGGAAAGGAAAAAAAATCTCAGAAAGGAATGTGTATTTCCTCTGTGGCATCAACAGTTCAGGTCTGCAGAGATGTTGTTCCAAGTTTCAGGTTTCTTCTGAGTCCTGAAATAGGTTCTAGAAACTGAATGCCTAAAATTAGGCAGTGAAATAAATGCCTGCTTTTTTTGACTCAGAATTGTATGCAGTTCAACGTTGGGATTTTTAGGAACTGCTGCAAGTTACTGTTGGAAACAAGGCCATTTATTTAAGTGCTAAAGATGGATTTCACAGCCACTGGGAAATAGTCTTATCCTTTATATTATGTGGATATGCCTTTTCCTATCTCCTCCCTCTAGTTACTACTCTCTGACCAGAATGGTTTTAATTTCCCTCATGGGCTCTCCTAGAACCTACAGCTTTGTGCCAGTCTCTTCTCAAGTTAATTCCAGCTTGTTGTTTTAAGCCTTCGTGGTATGACGGATTTGATGATGCAGATGCTTGTTTGATTCTTGTCTCCAGGATGTCCTGTGGATAGCTTCACTCATTTTTAAATTTACTTTGTTTTAAGACTCCTTGTAGTGAAGTATTTAAAGCTTCTGAGAAGTTAAAAATGGTTTCTAGGAAGCCATAAAAGTCTCTCCAACCTATAGTGATAAGGCAGCATATTCTGGCTGATGCGCTCTCTCTCGCTCTCTGGCATCCCAGGTGTCTCAAACACAGCACAGAAATCACTGACTTAACCTTCAGGCTCTGGCTTCTGTACATTTACAAGGTCAGCCCTTGTTTTTTTCAATGCAGTGAAGACTAACTGGAGGCTGGTAGCAAGCACAGAACATGTCTGTGGGAGGATAGTAAAGATTTACTGCTGGTTGTTGAATGTGTCTTCATGACTGGTTCTCACCAGTCACCTAAGATGACAAAGCTCCTTTAGTAGCACTTTATCACCTCTCTAGGAAAAACTTCAGTATTTTTGGTTTTCCCCAAAGCTGATTTTGTAGGGATATGTTTTACAAATATGAAGCTTTTGCTGTTATTAACATAGACTGATATCTTACTAGAGAGCCTATTGATTCACTCTGAACAACCTACTTGGAAATATTAATTTCTGTAGCTTTTTGTGTAGGTAAATTAACACTCTGTTAATAGTTGAATATAGTTGGATTCTTTTCTCAAAATCCTTATTAATCAGGGCTAACAGCTCTTGGGCAATAAGAAGATTGATCTGCATAGATTCATGCTTTACCTCTTAGATTTCTGTATAAGGTGAATAGAGGAGAATATCCTAGGTCATATGCCTGGAGAAAATTTTTGTGTGAGTAGTGAGCCCAAAGGATGAAAAAGGAGGCAAAGAGCACGATCTCTGTTGGCAACCTAGCCTCATTTAACTCTGTGATTCTATATGCTTAATCACATATCTTTTCTTGGATGCATCTTTCTTATATTAAGTTTTCTTTGCAGATGAGAGAAATGTTGTAAATTTGCCTTCTGACTATAATTTTCCGACCAAAACAACAAAGTCAGAAACCCCTACCAGAAACACCTTCTCCTTTGGTCCAAGTCTTCATTAGAAGTTTTCCTATCTTCATTTTTAAGCTCTTGGTTGCTTTACATGGAAGCTCACTGATTTTAAAAGCAGGCGTCTTCATATCAGCAGTTATTTGCAGGTGTGGATTCCTGCTGCTGCTGTGGGTGGAGTTAACAGATACCCATTAAGTTAATAATTGGAGTACATAGAATTCTGTACGGATGCAACTTAAAGCAAATAGCTTGATCTCACACATGTTTACAGGTCTGCCAGATAGTTTTTATTTCCTGGGTGTGATTGTATTGCTCAGATCAATTTCATTCTCTTGGTTTTACCCCTTTTTCTTTATCTGAAACTGATTATAATAAAGCACCAAGATACTAGTTTCCTGTTTTGGAATTTATAATCTAGATTTTTTATCTAATCAAAGGCAAATAAGCAACATCATGGTTAATATCCTATTTTTTTCTGGAAAACCATGGATTATAACTGGATGATTATGAGAAACTGCATACTCATCTTCAAAGGAGCTTTTATTGTCTGAAGACTTGATTTTCATCTCTTTTGTGTCACGCTTTTTATTCTGTAGTGCTGTTTTTCTGTTAACAACTCTTTGCTGTGTACCTATAGAGTATCCTACAAACCCATAGTCTTGAGTGATGAAGCAGCTCAGCCTCTCCAAACGTAAATGCTTAAACAGACAATATGTAACTTTTTTTCTCCCAGGTTTCACAATAGACATAAGCTGAACAGTGGGAGATGGCTTATCTGAAAGGAAATGGGAGTCTTGTCTTCCAACAGTCAGGAGGATAGCAAAAGCATCCTTGATTCTAAGAGAGGATTCTCCTTGCTCTTATGTACCTTTTTCAGTGACTTGTGTCTCTGCCTATCTTAAACTCAAAGACACATGTAGACATGCTAGACACAGCAGTCTTCTTACAGGCATCATCACAGAGAATCATAGAGTGGTTTGAATTGGAAAGGACCTTGAATATCATTTGTTCCAACCCCACTGCCATCAGCAGGGACAGCTTTGACTAGACCAGGTTACTCAGACCCCCATCCAAACTGGCCTTGAACACTTCCAGGAATGGGGCATCCACAGCTTTCCTGGGAAACCTCACCCTTGCAGTAGAGCTTCTTCTATATATTTAACCTAAATCTCCCTCTTTCAGAGTGTACCCATTCCTCCTTGCCCTGGCACTCCGGTTCCTGTCAGAGAATCCCTCTCCAGCTTCCCTGTAGGCCCCCTCAGGTACTGGAAGGTGTCTGTGAGGTCCCAACACAACCCTCTCTTCCCCAGGCTGAACATTCCCAGCTTGCTCAGCCCATCCTCACAGCAGGGGTGTTCCAGCCCTCTCACCAACCTCCTGGCCCTCCTCTGGACTTGTTTTAACAACTCCTTGTCATCGTGCTGGGAACACCAGAGCTGGATGCAGTGCTCCAGGTGGGGTCTCAGCAGAGCAGAGCAGAGGGGTAGAACCCTTCTCTCAATCTGCTGGCCAATGCTGCTTTGGATGCAGCCTAGGATTCCCTTGGCTTTCTGGGCTGGGAGCACACACTGCTGGCTCATGGTGAGTTTTTCATCAGCCACCACCCCCAAGTCCCTCCCCTCAGGGCTGCTCTCAATCACTTCTCTGCCCAGCCTGTGGGTGTGCCTGGGATTGCCACGATCTGGGTTTAGGAGGCTTTTACTTGGCCTTGCTGAACTCTCTGAGGTTTGCACGGTCCCACCTCTCAAGCCTGTCCAGGTCCCTTTGGATGGCATCCCTTCCCTCCAGAATGTCCACTGCACCATACACAACTTGGTGCTGAGGGTGCACTCAATCCACAAATCCTTCAGCCTTTCTCTACTTCCTACAAAAGATTTAGAAATGAGAGAAGACATCCTAATTCCTTCTTTTATTTTGCAAAATATTATTGGAATATGATCCCAGTATTAGCAGGTGGAACGTGCCTGGGCTCTTCTGGCCCTTGCTGCTTGACCAGAGGCAGCAACTGTGGTGTTTCACCTCAGAGACACCCCTCGCTGGCTGTATGTTGCAGCTGGCACTTGGAACAAGTCCAGGCAAGCAGGAATTCAGTTTTTACCTCTAATGGAAGGGTGATGTGAAGAGGAAAAGGAGACGGATTCTGCCGGAGGGTTAATCCAGAGTTTTATTCCAGGGTCACAGATCTCCGAATCTTGGTAACAGCTCCAACAGAATCCCGACTGCACAGTCCCATGTCTTTTTAAGCCCGGGGAAAGGGGGAGGGAAAGGGGTAGGTGTGCCACCAACGAGGTGGGAGGGGGGCAGTCACAGGGGACAATGACACCTAGACGGGCCAATGACCCCAGGGCTGAGGGGCATCTTTTGAACTTCACCAACCAGACAACGCCCTTGCTGGAATGTTAAGATTGATGGACAGCACTTAGCAAGGGGGCAAGGGGGAGGGGAAGGGAGAGGTTGGCACACCTGAGGGACTGGGAAAGGTGAAACAGGATATTGCTTCACACCGCAACAAAATGTATGCTAGTAAATGGATTACAACGAGGAAAGTGATGTACTGGGACAAAACCCAAGTAACTGTTCATTCTCTTTGCTCTCCCTGGTGTTGTTAAGGAAGGCCAAAATTCTGTGTATTGGGTAATTGCTTTCTTTTCTAAAATGAGATATGTTTGTAATGGTGTCATTTAACAGCTGATTTAGGGCCAGATGCATGTGCTTTATCTGCTGTTTCTTGCTTGACTCTGGATCTTCTTATATGTACAGAAAGCCAATTTTTATTGTTACTGGCTCTTTCCTACAGTAATATTTGTGACAGAGATTCCTTGATTAATTATATGGTGTGCATAAAGTGCTTTAAACAGTCATCAGATGATTTTTTAAAACTTTTTAACATCTTTCCTGTTCTGAGAGGTTAAATAAGCTGATAGACAAAACCACTTAGCTTTCCTTAATGATTGTCATCCCTTTACTCCATGGTAGCCCAGCAGACCTGCCAGTTCTCCCACAGACATATGTCTTCTGATGCAATGAAATACATTTCTTCTGTTTGCGTGCATGTTTGCTTGTCTGCTCTTCATCTAACTTCTGCCTAGCTTCTCTTAAAGTTTGTGATTCTTTGTCTTTTGACCAATGTCACTTGAGTGAGATTTCCAGGAAGAGAATGCATTTTTAGATACAGAAGCCTCTCAAATATTCTTACTTGGGTAATCCTGATTTTCTTCTTTCCTTGCTTTCTAGTTTCCCTTATTGTGTGTGTTTATCCTGTGACTCCATGCTGAGTCTCGAACTTCTGAGAGAACTTAAAACTTGAACGGATTTAAAATCAGTTTCTGTCTTTAAATTTCCCCTGTGCTAGGGTTTGGTTTCACTGTTTTTGACATGATTCTTACTTTGAGGATGCCAAAGTTAATTAGATATATATGGTCACTGCTGTTCAGTGACTTTAGTGTAGCTGCCACTCCAGTGGGAGAGAACTTGATGGAGCAAGCCCTTTAATGGTCTTCTGGCATATAATGTTGTTTCTCCCCTCTGTCAATCTGAAAGGTTAACCTTGCCAGCAGAGAAAAAAGCAAGACTTAGAAGAAAGCTTGCATTTTCTTCTAGTCTTCTTACTTCTCCTTTCTGTTACCATTTTTGTGGGATTGCAGGATTTTTGCAGTGATTCCCTTTATAGAAAAGAGCTAGAATCTTCAACTGCCCAGCTGAGAGTATGGAGACTGAGGACAGAATAGAAAAGACTTGCCATGGGTGTGCTTCCTTTGTGAATTACAGCCTCCTTCAGGCAACCCAGCCTCTGCCTCAGAGCAGTAGCCCTGACCAGGCTGCCCAGGCAGACAGTCCAGCCCTGGCATGGGCCACCCAGCTATGCTGCCATTGACCGTGAAGAAAGTTGCACCACTTAGGAAATACCTGTATGTGACCAGGGTGATTAAGCACAAACAGGCCAAATCTTTTCTAATCTCTAATGTCCTCTAAATACTATTCATCATATAATTGTAATAACCAATGGTGTGGTTATTCCCCTGCCTCCAAATGCTGTTTTCCTGACTGTCCTTTTACAGTGTGTTGTGAGCATTTACTTTACTGTAAGCCAGTGTCAGGCTAAACCTGAACAATTCAGAACTTATTAAAATGTCACAGGCTATAAGAAATGCCTGTCCTGTCTGGAACACACCTGCATGGAGCTCTAGAGTCCTAGGAAAAGTACTGCCTCAAATAATGTAGCTACTTGTAGGTATCAGGTATCAGATTTCACTTTATTCAGAAGAGTAGGGGTTTTTTTGGTAAATGGTAATGGCTTTCTCTCCATCAAGATCAAGACTTTTTCCCCATCGTGGAGATGAGCTGAGCTGAGCTGTGACTATCTGCCTAGGTAAAAGAAAGGGTTTGCTGGTTAAATACCTGTCATGGTTACAACTCAGGCTGTTTCAAAAGGTAAAGAAAGGAGCAAGGATGTTCCAGGGGAGAAATGCAGTGTAATCTTTCACATTGAAACAGATAGGTGCAAAGCCTTTTCAGACCTTCTGATTTTGGTATTGTTATTGAGGAATCTGATTAATCTTGACAGAGAAAACTGCAAAGCACTACTCCACGAGTACTGAGTTGCTTTGGAGACTTCAGCATTTGAGGACCATTGTTTTCAAATGAGCCAGAAGACATTGTCCCCCCCTCAACCTAATAATCCTTTCCCAGATCAAAAAATTAAAAAATGTTTCATTTCACACCAAAGATACAGACACTCCTATTTGCTTTCAAAATTTAAAAGAATCTAGAAGCAATTTTTTTAAAACAACAGCTTTGAACAATAAAACCAAGTCTTTAAAGCATGCCAGAATAAAATACTTCGGAGATTTTTCAGGTTTTCTGCTAAAATACTCTGAACTGACACAAATTTGCAGAACATTTTTGAATTAGTAAGCCTGCCCTGGTTTTAGTCCCTCTTGCTAAAAAAACAATCTTAGCAAAAAGAGAATGGAAGAAGTACTGTCATTTTGTGTGTCCATAAACTTTCTGCTTCAATTGTGTGATAGTAAGATTTGTGATCTGCCATGTGTAGGGAGAGAGGAAGTCGTTTTTAATGGCAGACACTTTTTTGTGAACAGGTCAGTTAACTGGCTTTCCTTAGCAGTATTAGAAAAGGTGTACACATTTGATCCCTAAGAAGTCTGATTGTTGGGATTTTTTTTTTGTTCATGAGGTCTTACCAGATTTATATCCAGAAAAAAACTTAAAGAGCTGCTGTAGTCTCACTGCAATTGTTGATCTCTAAGGTACACCTCTTGCATCACTGTTAAAATGTCATGTACAAAATTGAAGAATTTTTTTGTCCTTTTGAAATAAATGTTAAAAGATTGAAGGTTAAAAACAGTCAGTAGCTTAAATTATTCCTTTGTGTTTTAATTACCTTAATTTCCCTGAACTTTAATGAGACTGTTCTATGTCTTTTATCTTTCTTCCTACTTGGAAACTGGCAGGCAGCCTTTCTGCCATGGAAGCTTTTTAAAAGTTTGTTAGTTAGATCCTCCATAATACACATACTTTCTACAGTGAAGAAAAAATTAGCCTTGGCTTACAGGTTTTGTATATTTTAGGAAATCATATCCTCCAGAAGAATAAACAAAACCTGTAAGTGTATGTATGTTTCCTCTGTGAGAATTCTTTTTTCCCTTCATAGAAACAGCTGTGTGACCAAAATATCACAGGTTTTTATTCTATTTCCTGACTTTACCTTATGCTAAAATATGCCAAAGTTTCATATTCCCGAAAGGAAAGTGATACTTTCCTAAGTCTCAGCTCTGTGCATAACTGCACTGAATTTGTCTGATGCAGTAAAAGCTGTTTTTGCATAACAGGAAACCTCCATTTTTCTCATCCTTAATGCAAAAGGAAAGCAATGGGAAATTATTTGTAAAAACAAATTCAGCAAAAAAATTCAGCACAAATTGGATAGGAGCAAGGAAGTTCATTACAGTTCATATACTGTAAGACATCCAACATTTTAAATGTTTGTCCTCTATCAAAATGCAGTAGAGTTCAAATTTTAATAGTGTTTGTAATGTTTTCCACTTGATGCATCTTTGTCTTTCTTCTGGTTTCCATTAGCTCACTTTGAGCAATTCAGATCATTCTGTGAACAAGCTAATTCTTTCTTGTGGGAATTAGGTTATACAGTATTGTTTCTTTGGTATTTGAATGTCCATCTGAAATACTTGAGTGCTGAGTACCATGTATGATATTTTTTGTAAGAATTGCCAAATTGCACATTCTTATTCCTTAAGAATATTTTGAGTCAAAATACTAGATATTTAGAAATTGGCACTCTGAATATTCAGTAGATGACATGTTTGCTATGAAATTAATTAGCTTTAATAGAGTGAGTCATGCAAATGAAAACACCATCCATGTACCAGTTAAATATTAGAGCAAATGAAGGACAGTGGTGGTATTTTGTAATAAATATAACAGATGTTAACACTCTTTCCTCACTTTCCTGTAGCCTTTTCCATGTGCTTATCCTGAACCTAGCCATTGTAGGAGCTGGAGTAGCAATGGCAAGATTTTATCCAAATATAGGAGGTATCATAAGGTGAGTGTTGTTTGTAGTGAGCTTCCCTGTGATGTTACTACGTTTGTGTCTTGATGTTGAAAAAGATCATTAATAATTGTACCTTTATATTTTGTGAAGCTTATGCCTTCTTAAGTTGTAAATAATGTTTTGGTGTGTAAACAATCAGCTGGCAAAGTTCTGACATCTGTTATTCTGCCTCTGTGTCTGAGGTGGTTGAGTTTTACTGGAGTTGTACTTTAGGACCTTGTAACTCTACTCAAAAAAGAGTATGGTGCCAGAAGAAAAGCTGCTTTGTTATTGTGTTCTTCTCTCAAGTTTCTGTGTTGTATTAAAACCATTGGAACCTGGATTGAAGGTCCATAATAAAAATCCAAGAAAGCAAGTGGCATCAACATGCCTCTAAATGATATCTTAAATTTACTATGTTGATGAAAAGGTAGGATTTCTATAATTAGAAAATATTAGAGGAAATAATAAGGACTCTTACTTTACTATGTTTGACGTCAACATATTTATATGCATTGTCATTTATTCTTGGTTTGCACCTTTCCTAAAGCAACCAGGAGAGGGAGGTGTTTAAAAATACCGAAATCTGCAATTATAAAACCAGAATGACAGGTTTGGGTCTGACCAAAGTAGCAAAATAACTTACTTTTGCTCAGTGGCTGATCTTTGAGGGTTTTTCCCATTTCGTCTTTTTCTTCTGTCTCTCTTTGTAGTAAATTTTTTTGTATTCCAGTAATAGAGATGGTCAAGTAAATTGTCATCATAGACTCAGAATGCTAGAATGGACCTTAAGGTTGAAAGAGACCTTGAAGCTCATCTAGTTGCAACCTCCTGCCATGGGCAAGGAACACCTACTGCTAGCTGGGCCAGGTTGCTCAGAGTCCCATCCTACCCAGCCTTGAACACTTCCAGGGACATAACATCCACAGCTTTCCTAGACAACCTATTCCAATGTCTCAGCACCCTGTAAGGAGAGAATTTCTTCCTGATGCCTAATTTGGTTAAACATTGTGCAATACATATCTCTGTTTGCAAACTGGTGCTTATCTAATTTGTCTATATTGTGCATAGTAACCAAACACGTTGAACAGTGGATTTCCAGCAGATAAATTGTCTTTATACAGTCTAACATGCATGCTTGCTAGTTAGACTGATCATTCCTTGGAAAGGAATGTTCAAGTATATGAAAGAAAATATGTTGTTACTTAATAACATTTGGCTGCTTCGTAGGTGAAAATAATGAGAACATTTTTGCAAGCAAGGGATGGGTTAGAAAAAGAGCAGTTAAATGTTTCCCTTGCTGTGCTTGATCATGTTACCAGAAGGGCATGTTGTTCCTTTTAGGGCTGAAGAATGATTTGCTAGAAGCTCATTAAATAAATTAAAATAAGAATTGCAGATTCAGGAACATCTCTATATTTAAATGCTTTAATATGTGTTCTCAGATGGCTGGGCTGCAAGGAGGTTTGCAGTTCTGACAGTAAAGGACGTGTAACAGAGGATGCACTGTCCAGTCTCTTTCTGTTGCATGTTGACAAATTTCCCCAAAGAAAGTAGAAACATCAAGTCTTAAGTAAGGGATTTAGTCCCCAACAGCATCACAGGGTGTGACTGAAAGGACAGAGCCATGTCAGAGTGCAGGTACAAGCAAGCAGGGGGCTGAACAACACAGAGAGTGGTAATTAAGTGCTAGTGAAGGAGGTAGAAGTCAGTAAGGGATAGAAATTGATGTTTAGCGATTGCAGATAGTCAGTATTCATCCAGATTGTTCATTGGTTTGGCGGGGGGAAATGACAACAAGAAATAAGAATAAAGGCAAAGCATTAATTCTTTTTTTTTTTCGTCCCCTCTTCCCTCTCTTTCCTCAGATACTCTGGAGCAACATGTGGTCTCGCCTTTGTGTTCGTGTATCCATCACTCATCTACATGATCTCCCTGCACCGTGCTGGGCAGCTGACATGGCCCGCACTGATTATTCACATCTTTATAATCCTCCTTGGACTGGCTAATCTGATTGCACAATTCCTATTGTGAAAACTCCCCTTTCTCCCATGGTTGTCACAATTGGCACTGCGATATTTGGCAACAGCCTTGAGCAACACTGTGAGGCATGAGGACTGTCCTCAATGTGGGGATCTTGGGAAAAGCTTCACCTTTGAAACAAATTCAAAACACATCATTCAAGTGCTTTACAGGAAACATGTCTTGCTTCACTGAAATCACATGAAATCTTATGAGAAGTGAAATGGTTTGCATTTGAGTGATACAGTTCTGGTTTTGTTGAAGGTGAATCAAAAATTAACAACACTCAAAAATTTTTATGTTTTGCAGCACATTTCTCCAAACACAAAGCTTCCAGCCTCAAGCTGTGGAAGTCTTTCCTCCAAATGAACTGTCCTTACCTTGATTAGCAGACATGCTTTCTCAGTATTGTTCACTCACTCTTTGAAATGCTCTTTTGTTGCAGTTATTTTCCTGATTTGTTTGGAAAATGAAGAATTTATTGTCTTTCTTCCTTTTTTTTAGGTTAATTTATAGTCACTTGGGTCAAAATGCACTCTTAATTTTGAATACGCTATTAAATTGTTTTGGCAATATTTTCCTCTAGGAAATTCCAACAACGAGAAACAATAAACTCATGTTTCAGTGTTTTATTCAGAACCAATATGTACACAACTTATTTGTGATCTTACAATACAAAAAAGCCAGGAGGATAAAAAAAATAGAAGAAGACAATTAAAATCAGTAATTCCAGGCTTGACCTCAGTTCAACTCTGTTAGTGGGCTATTATGTGCTGTGCAGTTGTCTTGTCAGGAGTTGCATGTGGTTTTTATGGATGCATGGTGTACACAACATTTGTTCATCACAGGCCTGCCCTTGCAGGGTCTTCCTCTGGTGGTCTCTCACTTCCCCACTACTACTAGACATTTTGGATGTGAGCAGGGAGACAAAGCCAGCAGTCTTCAGAATCATGGATGAAGTGAAAGAATTTAAGTTTTAAATAAGTTTTAATAGAAGCTGGAAGAATCTGGGAAGATTTTGTTGTGGAGTTGTTTGGTTTTTTTTTTAATTCTTGTTTACAAATTAAGAGGGTGTACACATAGACACCTTCCTTCATCTACCTGCTGTAACTCTGTGTTTTAATACAAAACATGCGGTAATTAAGTTGCCAGACACTAGTGGAATGTAATTTTTGTGGTTGCAGAGAGAGTAGAAACTCCTCTTTGTGCAGATTTTCAGTGCATTAAAATAATCAACAAATGTAGAATATTTGAAAGAGAACTCTGAGAAATACTAAATTCCAAAGTAAGTAAAAGAAGAAAAAAGTTGGAGTGGTGCAATATTTGTGAAGTAGGAGTTGGGAAAGATAATTACATTGCAGTGTAAGCAGTCATATTGTCATCAGAAAGACAGAGAAAAACATAGCCTAGGTTATTACCATGCTTCTCTGGAAAATTATGTGAATTTTTTAGTGATAATGTAAGTCTATTTGTTTTATTTGGGCTCCTCAAACTGTGTAAAGGACACTCACTTTCCTAAATATTCTTTGATTTGTATGAAATACGAGATTATATGGGTTTGGAATACTATCTGCAGAATACAGTGATTATTTCTGGTTGTTCTTTTCTTGTGAATCTTTCTGTGCCTTTAAATCAGAATTGGAGAATACATCCATCATCTGTTCTGTTTTAGAGAGAACTATCTGCCCCATCCTGGTCATTTTCATTTTGTCCTGTGTAGACTCTTACAAGAGAAGTACTTCAAAACCAAAAGGAAAGGACAAAAGATACAGATTTCCTATTATTGTTGGCTTATTCACATTAAGCTCTTGTGCTTATTTATTATAGGTTCAGTGCTTAATTTAGTACAAGCCCTGATGAGTGCAGGTAATTAAATTTTAATATAGCCTTCCATGTTCCATTTGAATATGATTCCTTTATTTATATCCTTGTCATTGAAGCTGATAGTAAAATACCTTAATTTTAGCAGACTTAAATTCTGTTAGGATCTAGTAGTCAACAGAAATTCCTAAGAAAGACAGAATTCTTGGTGAAGTGTCCTCATTGCATCTTGTATCTATCTCCTTTTTTCAGTTATGCAATGTACAATGACTTAGTTAAAATTTAGAAGGAAATTATTCAGAACATTTATAGAAGACACTTTGAGCTCTGTGTTGCAGAGATAGATTTTTGCTGCACTGTTTATTTATACAAGCCTGTAAAAACCTTTGATTTGAATTACAAACTGGTAAGCATTAGAGTGATAGCAAATATTTCATTATACTGTCATCTCCTTAAGCACACTTTCTTATAAGAAAGTATTTTTTAATTTTACTACATGCAGTTGAGATTTTCACAAGCATGAGAGGAAAGTCAGGAGTGTGTAAGTAGATTGGCATTTTCAGAGATTCTCTTCTTTGTCAGCATCCTGAGTTAAATAATATCTTAACATTTAATGGAAACATAAATGCCCTAAAACACCTGAGGTAGGTTGCAGTGTCTTTTTTTATGCAAGTATAAAATGTAGTTGTTTACCAACACACACTTCATCTGCAGTGATGGCCAGCTAATTTCACTCCTTAGATTCTGTGTTTCAGGATATCATCATGTAGTTTAGCAAAGCAAAGAATGCAATACATTGACCCAGTCATGTATTGTGAGATGTCATTTATTACCTTCTCACAGAAGAAAAATAATTTCTGCTGGAAATACTGAATTATGTCTTTGCACTTGAACTTTGCTGAAGTAAGCTGTGAGGTGAAACACTTCTGGCTCTGGGCATTGACTAAGAATCTAAGGTTTTCTACCTAACAGTACCGGGCTCCTCGATTGGCACCATCCCTGACTCAGTGCACTCTGACAATCCAGCCCTCCATTTTATGTGATAACTCAGTGATGCAAACTGAAATTTTTGTTGCATGAGGTTTGAGCAGCTGCAGTCAGTCCTCTGTGCTGATACCATCATGCTAAAATCCAGATCTCAGGATACATAAGGCGTTAACCCAGCAGGACCTTTAAACATTGCCAAAGCATAAGTAGCCAGGGGAATTCCCAGGAAGCTCCAAGAGCAGTTGTGGACATGCCTGTGTGGTGAATTTGTGGACACGTCTGTAGGTTATTACACACTTTGAGCACTGATGCCAAGGGATTCGTTTTTCAGTGGGAGTGTTGTGATGAACAGAATTATTTTCTAAAGACAAGGACAGATGCTATGGCTTATAAGTTTGTCTTCTCTTAGGACACAAGAAAGAAGGACCTTCCCTATATGCTTGTACTAATCCCATTGCCTGTTCTGTAATGGCCTAGCATCATTTTGTAAAGTTATTGTGACCCAGATTCTTCCTTCCAGCTTCTAGTGGTCTTCATAATTTCTTCTATGTTTACTGGCTCTCAGTTTTTCCTTTGTTCTTCCAGTCTCTCACAGCTGCATCTATTCCTACAAGTAATTTTTTCCCTTTCTGTCTGGATTGGCAATGTAATGCTAATGTCTTAAATCATGTAGCTCAAAAGACCTGTGCAGCAAATATGAGCATTTGGGATTCAAACATTGTGTCATGTAAACAGAGGGTCTCAGGAAGGATATTTTATGTAACATTGCCTGTTTTCTTAGAGATTCAGCCCTTTCCAATGCCTTGTGCAAAAATACATTAAGATAATGGCATTTGGTTGCAGCACTGAACTCTGTCAGGCTGATAGCTTGCCTGCCCAACCTTTAGTCTGCTCCCTTCTCCACTAGGCTTCTGCGCAAGGGTTGTCTTTTTTTATATGCTCATGGAACCTTTTTTTCCATAGGAAGTCAGCTGGAGAGTCTGAAGGTTGCCAGAGCAGTTGGTTCCCCATTATTGCTCTAACCTGGCATCTCCCAGCTTTGAGCGCAGGACTCTGGGCAAGTGTTAATAAGCCTGCAAGGATATGTAGTCAGCCCTAAGGCTGATTAAACTCTTTTGGAGAGTTTACTAATCAAAGTTTATATCCATCCATCCATGGATGTCTGGAAAGCTGAGAGGCAGCAGCAGTATAACTGAGTTAATTCACAGCCAGAGCTGTGATGGGAAGGAGGAGAGACTTCCTGGAATACTGAGACAGTCAAAGCTAGGATATACAGTCTGCACTATGGGAAGTCCTAGAGACTCCTGTGTACAGAAGCCAGACTGATGGTGCAATCTTCAGGTTCTGCAGTAAAATGGTAGTGAGGGAGGTGAGAAAGATGGTAGCCTCTGGAAAGTGTGTTTGTGCCTTTCAGGATGTTGTGCTTCAGAGGAAAACTGCACTAAACATCTGTCACCTCTATAACAGATATGAAGATACCTCCTGAGGAAAAATTAATAATGGGAGAAGGATTAGTGCTTGGCAGTAACTGGTACTGCTACCAACAACTGCTACCTCTTTCCTTCAGCTGGAAGTAAAAAATAATTCCTGTGGGCATGTCACAAAATCTGGGAGCCATCTCCAGTAAAAAATATGCTATTTTAGTAGATTTTTCAATAAATTCTTAATAGGAAGTAAAATACTAGCAATAGACAAAGCACTGATGTGTTTTGTTTAGCCCGTTGTACTGTGCTTAATGGGGGAGTACAGTGTAAGCTTTTTCCTCTGAGTTGGTATTCTATGAGATTGGAACCATGATCAGTGTATTCAGTTCCTTTGCACTTGAGAACACCGTTAAACTACTCTTGGAAAGGAGCAGGACTCAACTTGCCAGGTCATTGCTACCTCTGCGTGCTGTAATTTCAGAGGTGGAACCAGTGCCACATAACAGTTGCTCTGTGGTTTGTATTTCCAAACACCAGATGATCCAAGAGGGGCAGGAAGGGTCTCTCTTTTTCTTCAAATTTACCTAATTATGGCTTTTCTTATATACCTCTTTTTTGTAATCCTGAAATAGATTAAACAGATGAAAAATGCAGGGTTTTTTTGGTCACATCTAAGTATGCTTGTACTGCAGCTCGGCTAAAGCTCATTGAATTATTTCCAATAGCCCAAAAACTGTTTAAAAACTGCTGTCCATGTGTTTCTTTTCATAATTGTTTGAATGGCCTTTTTTCAATTCTGTGAACATTGTTAACTTCTGACATTTCATTAAACTGTTAGAGGAAGTTGAGATTAGTCAGGTCGTTTCAAATCAACGCAGCAAAGTCATTCAGCTGCAATAGGAGGGGAGGGGAAATGCCTACACATTTGAGTACCAGGCTAGATACCAAATGCCATACCAAAGAGGGACATTGCCCCACTGCCCATCTGGCTTCTTCTCTTAGAGCAAAAGAAGGTTGATTTACCGCAGGGGATTCAAATTACAGGCCTGTCACGGGAAGAGAGGAAAGGCTGTTAGCTGGTTTTTCTATTTCTTCTATTTCTCTCTTCAATTAATACTTTTTTCTTTTTTTTTTCTTTTTTTTCCTTCTTTTTTTTTTTTTCTTTTTTGTTTTTTACATAATAAGAGCTCAAGTTAGCCTAAGTAAACTCTTGTACATCCCTTCACCTTCCAGCATAAGAGTTCAAGGGATCTGGCTGGTACAGAGTGGCAGAGACAATGAAGATGATTTCCAGGAACACTTCGTGCTGGCTTTGTGTGTTTGGAATTTGGAAAAGCCCAAGGTTGCTCTGCATTTCTTCTTTAGAGGTGTAACACTTCACTAAGGGAAGGTTGAATCTCACCTACCCTGTCTGCCATCCTTGGGCCCTCGGGGGAGGATTTGCATGACTAAAGTCCTCTGTTATGGAGATATAGCTGCTATTTAGGGTACAGCCAGATTCACAACAATAGACAAAAGATCATATCCTGCCTTTGTGAAACTTGCCATGAGCAGATTACTCTTGACTGGTGTTCCTAAGACTAGATTTATTAAGCCTTTGAAATAATTCCAGCGTTTATGTGCCACTAGCTCCCTATTTTTACAGGGTTGGCTCAGGTTCAAGTGTCATCTTGTCTGTCCTGTTGATACACTGTATACCAAAGGAGTGCAAAGTTAGGGGTAAACTCTAGAGCCAAACTCCTGCTAATTATGATTTCTTCTCTGAATAACTAGTTGTGGTATCAAAGATGTAACAAAATTTGCTGTTAATGCAGTGGCAGGAGGGTGTTGCATTTTTTTAAACTAACTGATCTGTCCTAAAACAACCTTGGTCTATAAAAAACACGGAAAACATGAGTTGCAACTGTTCCTGCTTCTACTCTGACGAAGTAGGAGAAAATACGTTTAGTTAAAGAATAACAGAAGGGACAGTTTTTGCTCTCTGAGTGCAAGTGTTTATACAACTTTCTGTAGGCAGCCAGCTACCCCATCGTAGCCATTGCAGTAAGTGACGGGCTTCAGCGTCTCCAGAAATAAGCTCTTACCTAAAGATGCACGTTTTTTCATTCCTTTCCTGTCTGCTTTCATAGGTAACTCATGCCCCAGTGAACCCCTTTCAGGCAGGTTTATTCACCCGACTTGAGCTTGGAAGTAAATTGCCATTTAGTGGCATCAAAGGAGAATGTAAGTGACCACAATCATCCACACCTTCCCTGAGAGCTCGGGAGACTGTCCCATTTCGTTCCACAATCCCAATCTGCACTGGAATGTCTATCCTTACCTCTGAGGACAAACTGCAAGTAAATTTCAACCACAGAGTAAGCTTGTGAAAAACCTGGCTTCTATGGTTTTATTGTGAGGGCACCACATCGTTTTCTTTAACACATGATTGAGTCTTTTACCTTCATCCCATGTGTTTATACAGGGAAAATCAGGCCATTGGACAGCAGAATGTTTAAACATTGCATATGCTTCCCTGTGCACCATGACTAAAACAGGTCTCATAAAAATGAATTTGATAAAATTATGTTCTCTGTTGAATCAGGGATAGAAACACATCAACCTCACTTTATCCAGTATGTGAAGTGACTGGAAAAGAATCACATGGTAAGATCCATATGAAAGACAGCTACAAAAAGAGAAGTTTTAGAAGTCATCAAAATGCACATAAACAATTTTCTGGCAAGGGCAATCTAGACCTCTGGTTTACTTGGGATGCTTGCCATCAATAGGAATCTTTCCCTTTGCTTTCAGTGGGCACTGGTTCAGCCCTTGGAGAAGTTGCTTTTGAAAAGATTTTGGCAGTTAAGGGAAGATTCCATGAGAAACAGCAGGACTCCGCTTTCCATGCAAGGATCTGGGTATGCTTCAGCAGCTGTTATTCAGATGCAGTTGGACCTGCATCATAGTTTGCATGCTGTATTGTTGAGTGTGAAATAATAAATTTACTTTTTTTAAAACTCACTGAAATGGTGAGCTCCAAAGTAAAACATGGGACATAAGTGGGTAAGTGGGAAGTGCCTTTTTTTCTTTTTCTTTTTTTTTATCTTTTTCTTTTTTTTTTTTTTTTCCTTTTTTGGGGGAGGTGGGGGGTGGGGAGTATGGGTGCTGTTTAGTTTGGTTTTGTTTTTTTTCATGCAGTGATAACTCATACAGGAATAGACCTCTGAAGTACCCTCAGCGCACTATGTCATTCTAGGGTGGATCTTGGTTTGTTGTTTTGACTCCTTGGGCAAAAAATTATTCAGACTCTGGGATTTGTGTGTTGTTGCATTGTGGGCCCCTATGTACTTGTTCTTTGCATGTTAGTTATTTGTTCAGTGCATTTCTCTCTGGAGTATTTTATAGCACTTGAACCACATGGAAAGTATGCACCAAGCTTAACTGCTAAATTTGGTGAATAATCTGTTGTGTGTAGATGTTGTCATGTATTTCTGGGGAAGAAAAAACCCACTAAGGGCACTCTGTCCTCTTAAAAAACACTTGTAAGAAACGGTCACAGAGCTTTAAAAGATCTTCCCTCTTCTATGTGCTGTGTGAATTTCCATGCGATTCACTACCTTCATTACTGACTAGAGCCACAAACCTCAAGCCAACAGACAGCTGGAGAGAAGCTGTGAATTTTTTGACCATATTTATTTTAAAACATTTCGCCAAAGTATATATGAAGTCATGGAAGACTCAGAACTCCATCCTCTGTTGTTTCCTTCTCCATCAGCCCCATCACTTGTTCATTATATCACACTGCATTTTAGACTTAGTAGTCCACTTGCTTACCCTCACTGCCAGCTGTCCCTGTTCTGGCACTCCTGATGACAGCTCTTCAGCAGGTGAATGGACAGTTGTGTAGCCCATCAGGGGTCTCAGAGGAGCCACTGACCTGCACACTCAAACAGAAATAGTGAGTCTCTTTTAGGAGTCTAAAGACATTCTGGTGCTGACCTGTTTTGGAGGAGGCACCACTGACACACAACATGCACAGTGACATGCACCAGCCCACTGTTGCTGAGGTACTCTTTGGTCATGAAGTGTGCTGGGCTGTGATCAGTGGCTTCCTGTGGTCCCCTTGATATCCATTCCACCAAGCGGATGAGTCTGTGGTGGCAGCCAGCTTGGCAGCCTGGCTCTCAGGAACAGTGAAACGTCCTGGCTCTTGCTCTAGGGATATTGAGCTCAGGTTGTGTCCTGGCCTGAGCAAATGCCAGAGGGGCATTTCCCACTGCCAGTAGAGGGGTGGTAGCATCGTGGGTGGATTGAGCTGGACATAACACAGGTACAGCCATGACTGCTCCAGGTTGTATCCAGCTCCCAGACACTCACACCTGAGGGGGGTGTCTTCCAGCTGCCAAATAGAAAATCTCCACTAAAATTGATGTAACTCTGTGGACTACTTTGCTGTTCTTACTTTGGAGACTTCCAAAGGAGATAAAATGCCTTACTGAGCAGACAGAAATAGGAGAAAATTAATAGAAAGATAGCACGCTAGCAAAAGCTACATCAGGATATGTGCAGTTCCATCCAAAAGCCTAGAGGTGCGAAGACAGAAAAACATTGTATCAGTGTTTCCATCTTCACAAGAACATTAGTAAGATACTCCCAAATTTCAGCAAGCTCTTGTCAGCCAGATGTTCAAAAGCAGTCAGCTAGTCACTACATACTCCTGTGGAGTGAGGTTAGAACTGTAAACATGTAAGTGAATGACCTCAGCAAAAGAGAGCTGAATTTTTAAAAAAACCTGCAAGTGGGCTAGTCAAACATGCAAATACATCACACACTCCTCGTGTAGCTGGAGCAAAAGCCTACCCACTCTGTTAATGGCTCCACATTAGACTATTAACCTTAAGGGACAAATGGAGAACCCTGTAGGTAGAATCCTGTAGGGAATGTGGTATGACATTCTCCTTAATAAATTATTTCTACAGCTTTAAAGGTTTGGATCCTCCACAATATGTATTTTTTATTTGCTGATATTAAATGAATCCCTCTTGGAGGAGATAGATTCTGTTGGCTGGAAATCCTTAAAACTTTTAAGGCAAACATAGCACTAAATAAACTGAAACAATTTGAACTTTTTAGACTTTTTATGTTGTGAAACAGTTATTATAGAAAAGGCATTTAAGAGTGGGGTTTTTTGCCTTCAAGAATTTTGGAGTAGTCCTTAATTTTCAGTTTCAAGATGACCAAATAGTTCCAGTAATTTCTGAGCTCCTTGCCAGTTTATTATTAGTGCAACTGGCTACAAACCAGCTGACTGATGTCAGTCTCATAATAAAGAATGACAAAGCCGGACAAGGGTCCCATGAGAAACCAAAGAAGGAGGATCAAACACAATCATAAACCTGTGCAAAAGGCTATAAGATCTCTGGCAACAGTTTTACCACTTTTTATAGCACTCTTTATTCTACAGCTTTTATTTCTTTTCCTTTTGAAGATATTTGCACATTGCATTATTCTCTGTTTTGCTATTTGTCTGTTTGGGTTTTTTAGTGTCATGTAATGGAGTACACAACTATTCTTATGTAATGTGAGTGCATAACTATTTAATATGACTCATTAATATATTCCAGAAGGTACAGCATCCCTACTTATTTGCTGTGTTGTCAGCTGTGATCTCAGGTGTGTGTCTTGCAGTTGTTTAAATTAATTGTAATTGTGAAGAAAAGTCATCTTTTCCAAGGCTGCAACAGCAATTTTTCCAGTTATTGTGTGCATCGGAGTATAGCTGCACACACCCAGAGATCTCCAGACATCCATAAACCTTATGTGTAGTAAACCCCATAGATTTAGGAAAAGCACCATGGAGAATATGAACAATAGGAATGCTGAAACAGCAAAAGAAAATTCCTGTTTCCCTGTCCTCCGCCCTGAACCTATCTCTGTAACCCTATAAGGCAATGTCATGTTAACCCCTTACCGTTGGTCAAGCTTGGATCCTTTCCAACCCTATAAAAGAAGCATACTGTACCCCATTAGGGGAGAAAGAAGAAGAGCAGAGACCCTTCATGGACCTCCCCAAACAAAGCCATCTCTGTGGAACAGCCTGCGCCTTCTCCTTCTCCTCTCTCTCGGACTGAGCTCCTGAGCCCTATTGCTCTGCTTTATAATAAGGCCGATCAGAGGCTTTATTACTTATGGATCCTGTTTCTGCAGAAACAGAAAACAAGCACTAGTATATACCCCCCCCACCATGTCCTTTCTTCATCTTTCAGTATCTCTATTTGCAACTTAGCCTGTATGATTAATACTAGGTTTTTAAGGGTGGTGTTATAGAAAGGTCATTGGAAAAAAAAAAGGAAAAAAGGACAGTTGTAAGAAATTATCTGGATCACCCAAGACAGGACTAAACCAGATTATCATCTGGTTGTCTTAGACTTGTTAGCTCTAGATTAAAAAAGACAACAGATTTAGGTTCCTCTTCAGCACTCTGCCTGATTTTTACGGCCCTGCTATTCAGGATAATGGAGGGAGAGTAGTATCTCCAAGGGTAAGATCTGTGGAAACCATCATTGCCAAAAAATGAATTCTGACCTAGCCAGTAAGAATGCTGTAGAAAAGGAAATACTGTATGAAATGCTGCAGGGAGTTACCTTAGTCAGAGCTGCAAGGACATGGCATGTGACTCTTCTCTCCTTATAGCCATGAAAAGTTGTGTTTTATATTTACATCTGAAGTCCATTCAGAGATCAAATCCTATTTATTGGAGTTGTCCTTGGGATCCAGTACAACATACCCTGCAGATGAGTACATCTCTACAAAAGACATCCAGACTTTCACATGCAAGGAGAAAAAAAAAAAAAAAAAAAAAAAGGAAAGGGGGGGGCGGGCAATGGGGAAGCATTTTGAAGAAAATTTGGGTCTCAACAACTGCTTTTATCTCATTTCCATTGACTGAACTGTATCTTTACTGTCATCTCTGCTACTCCTCTGGTGATAAAAAGTTTCCAGCCTTCAGGCAATATGAATATGTAAAGCATTCCACCAGATTCAAATACCATCTTTCCTCAATGCAAATCTACAAAGGTGGTTTTCAAGCATACAATAGGCAACACCTAACCTTGAAAAACTCACTGTTTTTCAGGAGACAGGTAATGTGCTCTGGGAGAAATTCAAACTTGACTCAAGCCAGACTATCAATTCAAATAAATTGCCCTTAGGATAGAATTCTTTATTTCCAGATTTCTGCATGGTATGAAACACTGGCATTTACAGAGGGCAAAAGTTTTACTAGGAAAGCACAAAAAGCCTCATGATGTCATTTGTTCAAGGGGTCCATCAGTACATTAAAAGGAAAGCAAAACAAAACACAGCTTTCGATTTACATTTTTTTATGGCATCTAAAGATTAGAGAAGATCCTGTCACAGTATTCAGGGTTCTTATTTTTTTGCATTTTCAAAATTGTTAATTGTTCATTATTATTGCCCTTTCTTCTAGTCCATTTACAAGCTGCAGTAAACGCCTACATAGGTCAAGATTTCTCAAAGGCTGAAAGGCCTCTCTTCAGCAGAAAGAATTCACAGAATTCACAGTAAGGCCAAGAATAGAAAAAAGAGTACAGAGAGAAATCACCATGGAGGAGGATTACTCCAGGCTTTATGGAGTAGACATCACTGGCATCACTGAATCCCTTCATATCAATATGGTTAAGGCCAGTACTTATGATTCTCTCCTCCTAAACTTTCCTTCTCACCTCTCCACAGGGTTTCCTGTGCTTAGTAAGAGTTTGTACAAAACACAATGCAAGGAGGGTCCATGGGAAAGGACATGTAGCATTAAGACACAATACCACTGCATTAGGTACTGAAACAAAGAGAAACTATATGAAGTAATGTTCCCTTCCTACTTCCCATTCGCCTTCCCTAACTTCTTCCCACAGATGAATGTTAATCCAACTGAAAATTGTGTTAATCAGATGGAAGAGCACAGAAATGTAGAAGGTAGGTGTTCATGTTTGTACATGGTCAGTGTGTCAGAGAGTAATTAGACTCTGCCATCTGTAAAAGGATCCTGAGGACTACATGGAACTGAGACATTTGTTTCACATCTGTTTGCAAAGACAGAAGCACTGGCTGCACTGTGGTCTCCTAACTCTGAATCGAGGCAGTGGTTCTATACAGACTCAGAGGGAAGTGTGCCAGCAGCACCACTGAACGTGCATTACATGTAATACAGCAGGAAATTTGGACAGCAGCTTGTTATAACACTGTTTTGGAAGTGCATGAGTCACTGTGTATCTGGAATGTGAACCTTTCTCAGCATGTTTTTGTGCTAGATATCCTCTCATGTCATTTGAGAAAGCCTGAAGGGCCGAAGCTGAGTTAGTTTATCCAGGATCTTCATATTGGAATCCTCTAACCCATTTTGGTCATCTTTCCTCCTGTTCACAAAAAAACAGAATGCAATCCAGTATTTTCTTCCCCCATGAAACATTATTTAAAACACTTTTGTAATTTGCACTAACTTCCTTCTAAATTAGAGCTGCCCAGTGAGCCTTTCACCTCTGCTCTTGCACTGACTGACTTCTCTGATGCCTTCAGATGAAGCTCCCCCACTTCTCACTCTGCACCACCGTGTGTACAGTACTCCTTCGCTGTTCTGTTTGAAGATATTTCTTGCAAGACCAGACAGCAATGCTGATAAAATCACATATGAGCTCTGCATGCACCAAGCATGCCAGGAGATGCCTCTGCATTTCCTTTGCTTCCTTTCTTTTCTCCCACTGACAGTTGTTTCTATCTCTGGAACTGCAAATCTGTCTCTGGAGCCTTAGGATTCAGTCAGGACTCTGAACTACACTGATGGCAGAAGGTTCCTCTCTCTTTAACCAATGCCATAATCTTGGCAACATCTCACAGTTTTTTCTTACATTAAAATCTAGCACCAAACTGAATTACCCTTCTCTTATCAACTTATTAAAATATGTTTATTTAATCTGATAAATACAGATATGCACATATGCACACAATCTTTCTCTCTTTCTCCACCTACTCTCCTTACTTTCCTCCCCAGCCCCCATTTAAATACAGTGTATTCCAAATTATAAATGTGCAAGAAAAATCAATGTGGTTGTCCTCAGAGCAGACTGCAGACAAATGGGAAGGTTTCCATCTTGCAAACAATTAGATGTGTTGTATTGGATTGAACTTTTGAGCAGCAAACAAGTCTCGGCAAAGATGAGTAACACTTAGGAAGGCTCTCAGATGAAGACTGACAGGTCTGTGATGGTGTCAGTGCTGAGTCTTATTCACAAAGTCTTCAGTGCCTAACAGGCCTTTTAGATATCAGCACTTTGGTGTATTCACCATGTCTGGGACCCCGCCCTCCCGTGTCCCTGGGGTCATGAGAGTGCTCAGAGCCCGCCTCACAGGTGAGAACAAGGGAGATGCACAACACTGGGCTTCTCCAGCCTTTGTGTCCTAGTGATGTGGTTGAGCAGGAATAGCCAGAGCTGTCCCTTGCTTAACTGTCCCTTGAATCACAGCCAGGAAGCAGACAGGTCCTGCCCACGTCCAGCAGTAAAAGGACCCACATGGGAGATGGGGGATTTGGGAGAGTGAATTCCCCCTTCTTTTCCATAATACATGTGTAGCAGATTTACACTAAAGATGCAATCTATCAGAGGTCTTCCTAATCAGCCTTACAGAACCAATTCTGTCAGTTGCCTTTACGTGTGACTAAGTCAAAGACATACCAAAGGGATGCCTGATTTCTAACCAGGACTGGGGTTTTTTTCGCTTTGCTTTTTTTTTTTTAATTTTCGAAAACTAGTTAATACTTTTCAAACAAAGACAGTACAAATGACTTGATAGAACACAAGCCATACCATGAACATACCTGGCAAATACAATCTTAAAATTGCAATGCATGTAACCTTTTAACTGTGTAACATGTTTTCTAGACCTGCCTTTATATGCTGTAGTAGGCATCCTCCTACTTCTTCCTATAGCTTTCCTCTTACATTTCATTAAGCCGAGAAACACAATGTAAAACACGACACAGAATTTACACAGATTCATGGTTAAAAATTTTTTTAAGAGTACAGGTAACTGAGCAATAAAAATCATGCTCAGTCCTGGATACTTCTGCCAGCCTGCTGTGGCTGCTCCAGCATAAATTAATTTATCACAAGCTTTGTGGACTCTTAAGCAAAACAAAGCTCAATTTCACAGTAAATGCCTGCAGCACATACCCTCTGCCAGCTCCTGAGTCTGGGATGGGATGCTCCCCATTTGCCTATTTTCAACAAATTCAAGGTCTGTTTATGTGTCTCAATTGCTTTAGTCATACAAAGTATGTACAGTGTGTGTGTAGCCTGATAATAGATTATCATTTGGGAATCTAATAATTTTAATAATAATAATAACTACAATAATATTGTTAGAGAACTGAACAAGCTGAGTCTGTGCCCTGAATCTATACCCATGACAGTAGTATCTGTGACATTTCTGTGACATTTATCTTCACAGTACCTACCTGCAATGCTGGACCACTGTTTTCCCTGCCTGAAAGAAGGGAAAGCCACATGGCGTACATTAGCTCTGCCTTGCATTCCCATTCAAGCCCAAGATCCTGAAAGCCCACACCACTTTGTTGATTCACACTCTGATGCAATCCTGCAATCCAGGAAGGGAAACTCAACAATACTGCAATGCCTTTTGTGCCTGAAGATGAATCCCTCCTTCCAAGACATCACCACCACTTAAACGTGTGCCATTGCACACTCTGAGTCCTCCCTCCTCTGACGTGGCTAAAAAAATCATGGACCCTATTGGAGGGATGAACACAATTCAACCAGGGCTCTGTAGAAATCTAGAGATTGCCTTTATCTTTAGAACTACACTGTTATTCCTCACTTCTTACTAATAAAATGCACAATGATCAGCAATATCATCCATTTGTCTTGTACTGAGGGGGTGATAATTTGGGGGTATCATCACAAAAGTTTTCTTCTTTTTTTCACAACATCTATACATATGAAATTCTTCTGTGTGTCTGTGTTCTCTTCAGAAAGCTTTTGAAGGCTGGAAAGTTAAAATAACACTGATTGGTTTTAGTGCAGTGCACCACATATTGTTTCTATCATGCAAGAATTGCTTAACCATGGTACACTTCAGCAGCACAATTTATTACAAACCTTGGAAATCATTTCAGGAGCCCAAGGACCTCACGGACCTTAGACCAAGTTTCAGCAAACTGCTCAGATATGCGATCACTAGGCAGATGTCTGGAAACGTGTTCTTGCACATTTATCTGCTAATGCAAACGTCCCAATACAGGCATTAACACTCAGAAGCATTATGTGGATTTTAAACAATTCCTGGAAGAGTTGGGTCCCATAAAAGTTGTTCTGACAGATGTAATCCTTCTCCTCACCTTTGCCAAGTGCTTGCTCTGAGTACAGGAGCCAGAGCAGAGTGAGACTCCTGCCTGCTTCCACTGCTTCTGGTGCTCCAGACACTACAATGTCCTTGCCCAGGGCTGACTTCACTCTTATGTTGTTTTTATTCTGGTTGGGAAAGAAGCAGCAATGTGGAAAGCAAAGATAAAACAGGAGATAAGAGAATATTTTTATGCTTTCTTCTGCACAGATGACTCATTTGAGACAGGTTTATTCCTCTTCTCTCTTGGGGTTAATGCCTCAGGAGAGAACAGCAACAAAATGAAGGCTCTTTTTGCTGCTGTGGGAAATAATTCTTTCTCTCACCCTGTTCTGTGAGGTCTCTCAGGCAGTGGCTGTGAGGGTGCACAGCACATAACACAATTGGCTTCAATCTTACTGGGGCCTCACAGTATTAGTGTAATGAAAGTAAATACCAAGTGGTCAGGGCTTAATTATAATCTGGACATTCTGTGCTCTGGCAGTAGATTAGAGGAGACAGACTTGTGCTTTAAGGCACTGAATCTGCTATTGGCATGAGGGTGAATCCATCTAAAGAGACAAGACAGTGAAGTGAAATCCCATGTTTCCTGCTCAGGGTATAGAATGCAAACTAAGAGGAAGTGTAAGGTTTCAGTAACTGAACACTCTGTATGTTGGAGCAGCTCCAGCTGTGGCTTTTTGTGTTCAACTCTGATGACTATTTCAAGGAATATTTTATTCTATAAAATACTATTTTATAGAAGATGGAGAAGCAAAGCTTCCATTAGATTAGGGTATTAGGTATTAGGACCTAAATACTCACATAGTGCTTTGAGGAAGAATTCTACATAATTAATGTTGCAATCATCTGTTGATCTATTCTCCTCCATTCTTAATTGTGTTTTGAGCAGGAACTGGCCCTGATTATGCCCTATGAGAAATAATTTAGATGTACAATAAATAAATATGCAATCTGTACTGAAGCAGGTTTCCTTTTTACTTCATTCTTCCAATTTTAGGGTTCTGGTGACAATCTGTCCATAGTTATTTCACTTTCTCAGCCTCCTCATAATTTATTTTTCTAGTTGCCATCACTTACGTGGCTAGGCTATTGTAACTATATTATATCAGTAAGGGAGACAGGTCCAAGGTTTAATTTTATCCAATACAGTTCCAATTTATTGAAAAAACAATTAAGTGCTATAAATTTGTGAATAAATTTCTTCAGATCTAGACACTAGAAAAGAAAATCTCAAGTGGAGAGGAAACAAAAGCAGTGTTGATAACTATTATAGCATAGCATACTGTGACTAATAGTGTCGCAAAAGGTCTCCTACAGATAAATTTCCATAGTCATTCTGGGTATTTTGGCTTGGCCTTAGCTTCAGAGTAAATTGTGGATGAGTATGACTTTGGAGTACTGTAATGGCTCAATCCACTGTGTTAGAAAATTTGTATGGTAAGGGATCACTGCTGATCTGAAGACCAACATAAACGAAGCACTGAAGGACAGCAGTCAGGTGGTTCATCCTCCTAGTAGCAGCAGCAGCTCAAGCATTGGGCCAGGAGAAAAACCTAGATCTACCTCTTTTTGGGTCTCTCTGCTTGTGTGTGCTCCCATGCTGTACTTCTAAGTGGTGCTTCTACTGGTAATCCAGGCCATCCTCAAGTGCTACAGGGCTGGAAGCTGCTGCCTGGCAATGGTTTCCTTGCAGTTTGGTGCCTGCTTAAAGCACAGGGTGTCAGGTCAGGGGTAGGCTGCTGCTGCCAAGCAGGGAGAAGCAGCAGGAACAGACCCCTTATCTGCTGAAGTCTGAACGCACAGCTGTGATCTGCCAGTGGAGCACACCTGGACAGAGTTGCAGGGACACACATATTCCTCCAAGCTTATCTTCTCTCTGTTGAAATGAATATATGGGTACACAAACATGCACAGAACCAGGCGCAGGAAGCTGAGTTACCACTTTAGGTGTGTGATGGGTCAAAACTGGGTGCCTTTAATACATCAGTGGCAAATTCTTCCTGTGCAACTGGTTTCCCTGTTGAAGCTCACCTCTTGAGATGTATGGCTGCTGCCAGAGTTACCTCTGTTTCGCTAACTTCTTTGACAGGAAAGCAGGATCAAGAAAGGAAGAAAAGGGAAATCAGAAGCCAGAGGACACAAATTCTGCAGCCTCTAAATCACTCCAATTCGCAATAATCATAAGACCTTTTTAATGAGTTTCACTCAGACATGAAGATTCTGTGAGTGCCCTTGAGGAGATTCTTGCTTTCCGAGTCTCCTACTGCTTCAGAGCAATATTTGTAATTGAAACAAATAATGAAAACCAATAAAGAGCAAACAGGGAGAGTTTCTTATCCCTAAGGCCAAGTGGTAGAGCATAGCTGATGGCCACACAACTGCTTTTTCTTCCTATCAAAATAGCATGGCTGCATGCAAAATTGCCATGGGGAATGCTCCCCAGCCTGTGATAGTTCTGAACAACACCATTTCTGAGCTAACATAAAAACAATACCATCATGTGCCAGTACCTGTTTAGTGTGAGTTGGCCCCACTTAATTAACTTGTGTAGACATAGCCTGAAGTGTTTTCTCTATAATATGCTGTATATCCTCTGAGGCTGTATGATACACACCATAAAATATAAACAAAATTATATACTTGGCGTTTAATGCATTTTTGCTCATTACATGAGCATGAATATTAAATATGTTATTATGTTGTCTGGTGAGGTCTGCTTGATTCCTTATTTCTGTGGCTAATCTTTAGAAATAATTTATCTTTTCTACTAAAACAGATCTCTCGTGGGAATGGTGTACAACTTTGACCTAAAAGTGGGGGAGCAGAACCCTTCACATATCTGAACTTGCCTGTAGGTGACAATGTCAAGACAGCCTGACATTAGGACCTTCTGGGGAATAGATCAAGAGAGATGTGTGGGGATGAAGTACCCAAACAAGTGTCATCTGTATTTAAAATAAAAAGAATTAAAAGAGAGAAGACGGGAAGGTCCTCATACTTTGTTTATTAGAAATATAAGTTTTCTTTAATGCTCACTGCTCCCTTATTAAAAACAAAGCAAACATGAGCACAGAAACAAAAGAAAGAAAACAACTAAATGGCCAGACCAAACAAAAGAAGGGGTATGAGGCTAAGATATTTTGATGGAATCTAAATTCTGTTTCCTGAAACATTCTGTGCAAGGGGTTTCAGCTGACTTAGGAGTTCAGGTCTCTACTATCCTATAGCAGAGTATGTAATTTTGTTAGAGGCAAATCCTGTGTCCTGAAAGATAAATTCAGAGGGGCTATCTTGCAAACTTTTCTCCTTGTCCTCCTTACTCCGTGAGTGGTGTTTTGGCAGATAAATTCAAAACAGCCACACAAAAGTGTTGCAGAGTCTGAAACTGATGGAACATTACAAATATGTCTGAACTTTTAAATCTCTGCTATTACTAATGCATTTTGCAGTGTTACACTGTGCACACAGACTGCCTTTGAACATACGAAGACCTGACTCAGTTCAAGTCCATCCAGCCAAAAACTGTGCAGCAGTGCCCAGGAGCAGATGCTATGGGGGAGTTTAAGAAACAGGCGCTATGGAATGACTGTTTCCCAGCAGTTCTTTCCAAATGTGGGAAATCAGAAGAGGGATGTTTCTGAAACTGCCATGATCTGTTGACCTATCCTCTGTGAATTCACCTAATGCCTCTTTGCTCCTTTGTAATTTTGTGCCCCACAGCATCCAGAGACAAAACATTACAGAATATTCTGATGTAAAAAAGTCCTGTAGTCTAACATCTTCTAGAAGTTTTCCCTAGCTCTTAGCTGATACAAAGTACTGAATGCTTGTTACCCATTTAACCTTCTCCACATATTTCATTACTTTCTACATCTGTACTTCATAAAGACTTTTCCTCTCTGTTTAAATGTTGAAATACCATGTTCTGGTTTTGCTACACTGAAACTGTTGTATACAAGTTCTAAAAATGCTTTCTTTTCTGCTTTACTTTGTGCTTTCTCTGCTTCTACTTACCCATTTTGATGTGGGATTTCTGGCATTCAGGAATGTGTCATAATGAGATTTGTCAGACTGCTCTCTTTCCTAATAGCATTCCAAGTGCTATGGTTGGAGTGGTGCTCTCCCTCTGAGCACTCAGAAGATGGCTTCCCAGAACTATCCACAGTGACCTTCTCATCCCTTTCCTGAGGAGTAACAGCTCATTCAGAGCTATTGACTCCCACCCCAGAACAAGCTACAGAGAAACAAGCCTGGGAAAATCCGTCATCTACTAAAGCTGTTGATCCATATGAATGTTAATTGCAGTTAAGAGTCCTGTTGGGTCAGTACTAATTAATTATCACACAAGTACCACTAGAGACTGATGATAAACTTCCTGAGAATTTAATCCTTGTACACACAAAACTTCTAAGAAGAATGGTTGAAACACTGAAGATCACAATTTGTAGAAGAAACTGAAGAAAATAAAGACATTAACAGGGCTTTAACCTGGTCTTGGTGTTTGCTGCTGCTCACTGCCCTCCTAAATAAATAAAAAGATACTATTTTAAAAACAAGCAAACAAACCAACTAAATAACCGTACTAAACAAGAGAATAGGTGAAAGGGGAAGATATTTTGAAGAGTCTAAATTCTAGAGAGTAATATTAAGACTAATTTAACATGTAAATCTCATTAAGGGATATGAGAAAACATAAATTATGAGCTTTGTCTGCTGCCTTCATTTTTCCTTATGTCCAAAATTGTTCTTTAGCATTTTGTTAAGCATATGAGTTGATCTCGCTGGGTCACTATAGTGGCTAAGAGCAGTGGCAGTAGTTAGCACTTTGCTGTGAGGGACAGCTACCAAGCAAAGCTTACGCAGTAAAAATGCCATGAAGCTCAGAGACACTACAAAGCTTCCACAGTATGAGGAGAAACTGAAACTTAGAGACTCTGGTATTTGTGTTTTACAGCTAGAAACCCTGAATCTCCAACTAATGCTGAACACGATTTCTATTTGTGTTTATAATCAACCAACATCCATCCCCTCTGGAATACACTGCTCCAGATGCTTTCTAATCAAATAGCATCAGTTTACCCTTTCTGGGTTTGTTGCTACTGCAGACACCCTTTTATTTGTTAAAGGTACTAAAGTATGCAGGCTTTGGTTTTTTACTCTTTCTTCAGTTTACACCAAAACATCCTTTTTTGTACGGCACAACAACATATCTGAAGATGCCAGTACTTATGCTAATGTAGGCCTCGTGTAAATGTAGGGTTTTGCTAATCTGAGTAATACTTCAGGCTGTAAGTGCTTGGGTTGGCATGTTTCCATGGTTAATACCTGCCCGAATAAGAAGGCCTGGAAAAGCCTTCTGAGAGCCTAGAAGTGTGCACTGCTACCCAAACCCCCAAGCTGTGCTCAGCTGGGGTTTTCCAACACCTACCAAGCCAAGTGGTGAGAATAGGGTTGCAACAGCAAGGCTCACATCCCTTGTGCAATGGAAAATTTGGAGAGGAGCCAGTGACTGCTTTCTTTCCTGAATTCTGGTAGAAGGTTGCAGAGATGCCTCTTCCCTCGGGCAAGCTACATCTCAAGGGTGAACAGAGATGTAGAAACTGCAAGACAATAAAGTGTGATTAATTTCTGTCAGTGAATGCTGTGCTGCAACCCAATTTCCAGGTGTTTTTAAGTGTAATCGCTATCTTGCTCACATTCTTCTGGGAAGAGATCCATTTCAATTAGTACAATCTCTCGGGTGTCTAATTTACTGCATAGGGGTGTGGATCAAGGGGGCTGTTTGCTGCTTTGCCTGAACAAGGTTAGCCTGATGCTTTTGGGTTGAAGAAAGCAATTATGGCAATTGTGCATGAAATGTTTGCATTGCTTGTCCTCTGGTTTTTCTAACCATCTTGCAATTTTGGGGATGTTATCTACTCCTGACTTAAGACCTTGTGAACAATTCCCTGCTTTGTGAGGAACAGAGCAGATTGCACACTTTTCTTTCAGCAGCAGTTCTCATAAAGATAAGCCCAGTTCTCCTCATTGCCAGGTTGTGCTCCAATTTGTTCCATTACTTCATGCATTTTAAGACAACAGGAATTTCTTCATCCATGAAACCATCCCAGGGCAGTTGCACAGAAAAATATGCTCTTTAATTTACACGGCACTTAAAGAAATCGAGGGTAGTTTTAATCTCTAATACTGTCCATTTTGACAGTAGCTGGGATGATGCTTAGGCATTGAGATAAAATTGGGATCTCCTGTATCTCCTATACTATGTAGAGTTTCCTTATATATTCAATGTGGAACTACTTTATGTGCCTTTTTAGGCAGCACAGTTGAAGATACAACATATTCAGTGAGGCACTTCCACCTCAAGAACTTGTCTCTCTTGCTGATCCCTCAAACCTGTTATTCAGATGTTAGGATATTGTACAAAATGAAGCTGTTCACAGAATTAGGGAGTGCAATACATGAGAAATGGCTGAAAAGCTTATATCTGGTCTTCTGGGGGAAGCGCTACTCATCCCACCTGCACTTGCCTTCAACAAAACATAGATGTGCTCTGTAGCAGAAGCTGCACGTTTGTGCCCAACAGCCCTAGCACTGGTGAATAAAATAATTAGGTTTGTCGTCAATGGTGCTAAAACAATGTGGCTATGCAGAAAACATTTTGTGTTGGTGTCTTCCAAATAAAAGGTTTTAACATGGAAAAAGTTTGCTTTGGGTTGGGTTGGGCTGAAACTCTGCTTCCAGCTGTTTTCTAATTTTTTTTTGCAATTTTCCATCACTCTTCCAGCTTCTGTACTCAGTCCTGGTGAGGCCACATCTGGAGTAGGCTGTCCAGCTCTAGACAGAGACATGGAGCTCCTGGAACCGGTCCAGCAGAGGGCAACAAAGGTGATTAGGGAGCTGGAGCATCTCTCTCACGAGGAAGGACTGAGAGCTGAGCCTGTTCAGCCTTGAGGAGACAACCGAGAGGGGAACTCGTCAATGTGTATAAATATCTAAAAGGGGGGGGTGCCAAGAAGATGGAGCCAAGCCGTCCTTGGTGCTTGAGCCGGGAGGTTGGACCACATGACCCACTGTGGTTCCTTCCAACCCGGAGGATTCTGTGATTCCAGAGGTGGAAACAGCTTTTCCCTTGTGTGCTACTACTATTACTACTACCACTAAATAATGATAATAATAGTATCTCCCCGTGTTCCCCGCGGAGGACCGACCCTCTCCCTCCCAGATCCCAGCCACTGCCCGTGCGCCCTCGGGGCCGGCCCGGGCCGGGCGGGCAGGTGAGAGCCGCGCTCGGTGCCCGGGCGTTGCGCGGCTCCGCTCGGCGCGGGGCGTAGCGCGGCGCGATCGCGATTGGCGGCGCGGGCCGGGGCCGCGGGCGGGGCGTCACTGAGGGCGGTCCGAGGCGCCGCCGCTGCCGCCGCCCGCCCTTCCCGCCCTGCCCCGCCGCCCGTGCCCGGCCTTAAAGGGGCGCGGGGCCCGCGGCGGCGGCAGTAGCGCAGTGCGGGCAGCGGCGGCTGTTCAACGGTGCCCGGAGCGCGGGGGGGCCGTTCCCTCGGAGCGCCTCGCCTGCAGCCCCTCCCTGCCGCCTCCGCCGCGCTCCCGCCCCTCGGGCCGAGGCTGTCACCGCGCCTGCCGCCGGGCGCCGCCAGCATGTTTGACAGGACGCGGCTGCCCTTCGTGGCGCTGGACGTGCTCTGCGTGCTGCTGGGTAGGTCGGGGGGCCGCGGAGGAGCGGGGGGAGCCGCCCCCAGGGCGCCGCGCTCCCCCCCGCACTGCACCGCGCTGGTCGCATGCTCGCCTCCCCCTCCCCGCCGCTCCGGCACCTCCCGGAGCGGGGCTCCTGCCGGCCCGCAGCCCCCTCCGTGCCTGCCGCCCCTCGCTCGCTCCCTCGCCTCCCGCTCCGCGTCCGCACCGGGGGGATCTGGTCACTGCCGTGGGCCGGGAGGGGAAGGGAAAGCCCCGGGGGGAGGGAGCTGCTGCAGCTTATCCACTGACATCTGAAGCTCCCTCTTCTCTCTGATGTCCTTACTGTTCCTTCCCTAACCACCTCTGTCGGATGAAAACCGGTTGTGGCAAAAGCGCTGGAGAGGTAGCTGTCTGGTAGATACCTGCAGCCTGGGATGTGTTTGTTATCCCGAGCGAGTCGGGAAGCTGTCCTGGAAGGGATCGTTATCACGGAAACACGCCTCATCCATCCAGGGTGCTGCAGAGGCACGACGGCGCTCGGCAGCAGGGCAGGGGTTCGCTGTAAGGCTTGAGCTGAATGCGGTCGCGGTGTCATCGAGCCTCCGCTGTAGCTGCAGGCTGGAAGCGGAATGAGGCATTCATTAGAGCGCGGTGTCTGCGCCCTCGTGTCCGTGTGCGGCAGGGAGGGACAGGTCGGGCAGGAGCCGTGCCTCGGTGATGGCCAGGGGGTTGAACCGACACAGCCACAGCACACTGCCACAGCGCTGCAATGCTTGTCCTGGCCAGCCCGGATATTGGCTTCCCAGAATTGCTTTATTCTATTTCAGTCTCTGTTGAAACTATTTTGTGTCCTGCCAATTTGCATTAACTCTCCTTTTATGTAATGAGACAGTGTAAAGAGCAATGATGTCAGTTACCGGTCAGAGAAGGGGCAGTTTCACTTGGTAAAGTGGCACCTCTCAGTACTGGGAGCCTGGGAAGTGTCTTTACACTCTGGAGATGTACTTCTTGGTCTTAGGAAGTGCTGATTTTGGATGTTTGCTTCTTAAGCAAATAATGTCAGTACTTCAGTAATATAAGCACTTTCTTGTCATGTTCAGTGGATAGTGTTCAGGCCTAGCTCATGAATTTCTGCTTGGCTGAATTTTTTGGCTGATCAGTATTTTTTGTAGCATCAGTATAAACATAGTGACATTTTCCACTTGCTGGATGCTTCAAATAGCAATGGTACCTGTAGCTAAATGCCATTAAAAAGCAAAATTATAATGAATGATACATTGCTCTGAGGTAATGTTACAGGAGAGAGAGCCTTTGCAAAATGATAGTGGATCCATGTAATCCACTGGGAGCAATCTTTTTTCAGATCAGGAATTGTATCAAACTGCTATTATGAGTTTTAAACTTTCATGCTGTCTTTATGGTGAGTGAAGCAGTTTTGTCTGTCTGGATAATTGTCATTACAAAATCTTTATAATTAGACAAAAATTTTGCACTGTGCACGTGGTTTGGTCTGCATGAAGCATATGGGTATATTGTAAGTAATCTTGAGTAATCAAGGAAAACAAAATATATGGAAAGTAAGGCTACAGAAGTATATATAACTTGATGGTCATCTACCTGAAAGGATGAGGGTTTCCCTGTCCCAAATCATTACCTGGGAAGATAGGTTTTTGACCTTGTCCTGCAGTGTAATAGCAGTTTGCAAAGCTTTCCCTTCTCTCCCCCTCACACTGTGTAGCATTTGGATCACAGATACACTTATCTGGTACCTCAGTGTGCTGGAAGGTTGCCAGACTTTTTATTTTCCCTTGGCTTGTTTACTTCCTGAAAAGTCTGAAAACTGCAGGCAGTGCATAATATGAAGTTCCCTGACACCTGCAACTTTAAACACATTGAGTTACAGGTTTCAGTGAAACTCTAGCTGAGATAAAAAGATTTTCCATTTGCAGAATGGGAAAGATACTGGGTGTAGGACCAAGTTGTCGTCTTCTTCTGCCTGCCTCTCATGTGGCTGTGGTCCTGAGAAGAACATAGGTCTTACCTGTGACTGGCCTGTTTAACTTTTTTACTGTTAAAAAAAAAAAAAAGTTCGTGTTGATTGTGGACTTTAACTCTCAGTTTTTCCCTTGCCCTTCCCCCTGCCTGTGCACTTTGGTATGTGCTCAAATGACAGAGGTAACTGCCCAGATAAAGTGACTTGTTGGTATTGATAAATGATACCTAGTATCTCCACTGCAAAGACTACAAGGCCTGCAACAGAACTGAAGGTTTAAAAACGATGAAGACCGGTTTCAGTTGAGGACTGAACCCTCAATCTTGGTGTGGTAGCCCATGATACCACAAAAAGGGGTACCAGTAGCATCCTCAGAGTCCCCAAGGTAACTCTTGTCACTTAATACAGAGCTTTTCTTTTTTCTCCTCTTTTTGCCTGTTTATACCTTCTCCAAAGCAGATGAGGAAGAAAAATTATTTTAATTGTCTCGGTAATGTTAGACTTGAAGCCTAAGTGATATCCAAGCATACCACGTGGAGCTGCAGTGATCTGACACACCCATGAACTCACTGCAGTGGAAGTGCATGATTCTTACTGTGTGTCTGACTTACTCGCTCCTGGTTTAGTCAAGCCATTTTTGTGTAGTTTCAACTTTCAAAGGAAAGGGAAGGGAAAAAAGAGCTATCCTGTGATTTTTGTGTGTGTGTGTGTGTGTGTGTCTGTGATTTAGGCAGATTTACTGAAAGATGTGATATGCTTAAGATGGAGCCGAAGTAAGACAATAAGAAAGACATCAAAGAAGAGGAGGTGGGAAGAGGGGAAAAAAAAAAGTAGGAGGTAAAAACATCTTTAGAATTAGCCCAGTTTAGTTCCTTGAGACTCAAGTCTAAGTTTCTTTTAATTATCCTTAAGAAAATCTCCCCCTCATCTGCCTTTTTACCCACTAAAGGAGAGAAAATTGAGGGAAAGCAGTCTTTGGTGGCCTGAGAAAACAACTCCTTCCCTCTTATCAGCATGAATAATTCTCTTCTTCTAAAAATAACACTGGTGTTTCAGCATTAAATTAACTTTATGTTCCACAATCTAAAAAAAGCGAAAGCTGCAGGTTTCTGCAGTATCTGTCCTCAAATAGTGTGAGGAGGCTGTATCTGCATTCTGTGTGTGCCGATCTGCAGTGCTGGATGTGTGTGTGTGGTGCATGTCCGCATGCAGCTCTGCAGTGCTGCAGGCAGCACCTGCCTTACTCCCCATGCTCCTGTAGACAGTGCTCAGCTGCTTCTGGCACTGGAAAACATGGGTGGCCTGCAGGACTGCAGGATTTCCTTCTCCCTCATACCTCTGTTACTTGTCTCTCCTAGGTTTTCTGATAGATATTTTTATATAGCGTGGCAGAAATTGGCATTCTCAATAGTAGTAAAACCATTTTTCACAGGTAGACACTGAGGCTTGGTTCTTACGGTTTATTATGCTTCCAGACTGTCATGCAAAAAATGACAGCTTATTAGAACAGCTTAATTAGTTGGCTTGCAAGTGGTGTTTTCATTAGGCACTATATATACACATATACACTTTGTGCCACTCTTACAGGTCTGTTGTTTGTTTGATTGCAAATCAGGCTCCTTTTTCATTAAGGTGGGTAAACAACACTTAAAGAACAAAGTTGGGAAACACATGACAATATTCCTGCAATCAGTGGAAGAACTGCTAAATACATTCATCTTTAGATTAGACTCACAAAGACAAAGATTAAAGGAAGCTCTGCAGAGGTGACTGGAGCCATAAGGAAAACACCTTCTGTCACAACTCTGGGACGACTTTCATCTGGTCCGTACTTGTTGAAATTCATGCCTAACTTGAGTGCAGGGTGCAATACAACACAACTGTATTATTTTAGTCCCTAGTCTGACTATGCAATTACTGACAAGCTTACTACTTATATTAATACTGACAAGCTTATTACTTATAATAATGAGTAATTGGGGAGTGTACTTGTCCATATGGGATTGCTGGTGTAATGCAAGAATATGTCCAACCCAAGATTAGAAAAACTGAAGCCTTCTAAAGAATTAAACTCTTGCTGCTCTATTCGCTTTTTTCTTCCTCTCCGTGTCCTACCCTGTGACTGTGGGGAAGGTGAGATTATGGCAGTCTTATTTATACATTACCATAATTATTATTTTTTTAAATGAAACTACCTCTGAGTAAGGGAAGGACTTCTCTCCTTCCAAACAGAAGGACATGTGAACTGAATCCAGAGATTCAGTAAACATTCACATTGCTTTCAGCTTGCTGTTTAAGACTGCTGGAGTGTTTTGTGATAATGACAACACGCTTAACGGCAGATGCATGTATACAGGACACAGTGAGTTTTCTTTTGCAGGGTGTGACCTGTGGGGGTGGGATGGCTGGACCATTCGGCACACCCTGCACATTGTTTTGCATTCAGTGCTGCTCTCCTCTCTTGGGAGTGTTTACCCGTGCTGTCGCTGGAGGCTGCAGTCTCGGTGACAATTAAGGTATTGCTGTGCAGTCAGGGAAGGCTCCTTCTGTGTGGGTTAGCACTTCCTGATTGCCCTAGTTCAAATAAAACCTCCTCCGCTATTATTTGTGACTCACTGACATATGTGTCACCGTTTGTATTTTCCGCATCATGTGGATGCTAAATACTTTTTCTAGTACATGAATACATTGTAAAGCTGTAACAGGTACATGTGAAAGAGCAGTTTGTCTTCGGTGACACTCTCCTCCAGGTACCATGACTTAGTACTTATTAAGTTGACGCTCTCAGTTAATTGGAGACGTACTTGTTACCTGAAACTGGGAAAATCTTCCCTCTCCTAATGTGCTTTCTTCTTTGCAACAGTCACTTTTTATTTTCCCCAACATAAAGAAAGATGCTTTACCAGAGACTCACTCCCTCTTGATCAGAAGCCTGCAGAAAAGCTTTTGGTAAGAGATCAATTAGTTAATGAACAGTATTCAAAGTCAGCAGTGTGGTTCATGTTCTGCCAGATTTTGCTGTTGTATATTTTACTAACTTCTGACACCAGAAGTTCTTGTACTTACTTTTTTACAGCAATAGGTGAATCCTAGTTCACCTTCCACTGTCTTCCCAACAGGCAAATTATGAACTCAGGACTATATTATTTTCTCTTGGCATAGTAGAGCAAGATGCTTATCAGCTCTTGGGTTCCTTACCAGTTGCTTGAGTCCTGGTGATTTTTTTTCCTTAGCCTTAAACAGTCAGAAGGGCTCTTGCAGCTTTCTTACATGAGGGCAGTGACCTTTGCGAGGAGGGGCTTCTGACATTTTATGTAGAAAATAAAATATCACATTAAAATTAAATTGTAAAATAGCTAATCTCTCATAGCTGAAGAATTCCTGCCTCCTCTCTTTACTGCTTGAGTGCTTGTTTATGCTGTACTGAGCTGATGCAACATGCCTCCTGGCTTTAAGGGGTTAGGCAGTATGAACTGATACTGACTGAAAGCAGCTTGGTCTGAAGGCTGCACAATCACAGCCCTGGTAGGGGGAAATGAAGAGTTGATTACTGGTTGCCTGCTACTGCATACTTTCATGTAGGAGCACTGTTGCTGATGAGGGGGTTAAGCTGTGATAATCCTCTGTGACTGTGTTGCAGCAGTGGAAGGCAGGTAGCACAAAGAGGTGACCTGGCTCTTGGAAGTACCCAATGAGAGGAGAACCTGAGTCTTGTAGTATGCCAACTGAGTCGGATTTACTATCCCCCATAACTGATAATCCTATTTCCAGAATTAGTCCAGGAGAATTAAAACAAACTCACCTTGGATGAAGGAAAAAAGAAAAAAGCGCTGAACAGAATTGCATAGAAAAGTGCATAGAAACCTGTTGGCAAGATATGCCACTCACAGGAATATGGCTTTAAAATGAGATTGCTTAAAATGAGATATTTATTGCTATATCTGCTTGGTTTGGTGGGGGTCCTTCTCTTCCTTATCCCTGTCCTGCAAAAGAAACTCATAATTCTTAGGTTTTATTCAGGTAAAACAGTTGATTGAAAACAACTGAAAAATCTACAGACACTAGAAATTCAGATAATGGATGACTAGCAAACAGCTAGTTTTATGACAAGAATTAAAATAATTTCAAGCTCTTTTGAAAAAGCAAGATTTCCTTAGGATACTTCTTGAAATTGATTTGTTTTTTTTTTCCCTAGAAATCTGTATTATTGCCAGTACATCTAGAAACACTAGTCATGGAATGATAGAATGTGTTGGAATGGACCTTAAAGACCATGTAGTTTCAGCCCCCTGTCATGGATAGGGACATTCTCTACTAAAACAGATAGTCACTTCAGCTGTTACAATAAATTTCTTAGTCCTTCCTCTGAGTAGATTCATAATCAATTTACCAGCCAGATTAATCAATCCTGCAATTTTAAAACTAAAAAAATTATCCTATTTATATTAAGGATCTGATGCCTGTCTCTTCTTGTTTAACAATTGACTACTAATGACTTGACCCACTTTCTGGGAGGAATTTTCCTATTTCAAGTTAGGAGACTGATCTCAAAGGTACAGAACCAAAACTGTCTATTGATAAACCTGCATTGTGTTTTTGGCTCTACTTTTGCCAGATTCTCTGGTGCATTAATCCTTCACATACAGTCAGATAGAGCTGTTAAAATCAAGACTGCTTGTTTGTATGAAAGCCAAAAATTGACCCAAATAAACTTCTTTACCAAATTGTGATATAGAAAGATAATGTTGAAACTTTCTAGTGCACTTACCAAACACTTTTTCTGTTACCACATTGAGTTAGAGGAAATGACCAGTACAAGAATAGGCCGCTTTTGCTCTGTTATAGGCTGCATTAATTCATCTTTAAAAAGCTGTGGCCAAGAAGTGGTCTGACTCAGAAGTTTGGGAAGGCACCTCAGTTTTACTTGTATTGTACTTCAACTAAATTTTGGCATCTCTCATTCATGTGGTGTCTTGATATTTGGCAACAGGAAAATGAAGGATTTTAAAAAAATTAGATTAGAAAATACAGGTGTGTCAGATCAGGACAGCCATCTTGGAATGTCTATCCACCAGATGCTGGTTATGAAGCAAAAGGTAAGGGTGAGCCATATCAGGACACCATTATTTCTGTGATGCTGCTGAGGAAACAATGGATTTTCTAGACAAAGCCCAGATTTTAGTGCCTCCTCTCCTTTTTTTGCCTCTGCTAAATAGATAGGTTTCAGAGGAGCTGTGTGGGGTTTCCTTGGGTCTCATAAGGTAGCTTCAGTTTGTTACTTAGCTATGCCTGGTTTGGAAGGAGGATCACAATTTTTTGTGAACCCTTTCCTAGGAAAGGAGAAAACTGTACTAAACATGAATTATCCTCAGTTTTTGCCTAAGTGTAGAAGGAATTACGTATCCAATTTCAGCATCTCAGTTGACTTCTGCCTCTCTTAGAATACAGTGGCATTTTTACCTCAAATTAATATTAGTGCATTTTTGTCCATTTAACTTAGTTCTGTTACTGCCAAGAAGTCTTATGTTACTAAGTCACCGAAACTAAGCAATAGGTGCAATATTTTCTGAAACTGGAGTACTGGGATGGTAAGGAAAATGCTTATGTCTAAATTTGTCTGCCTTGTTTGAGGCGTGGAAGGGCAGTGAACTGTGCTTATTTTAAGCTGAAGGGGTGGTTTGGAAGCTGGTGATGGAGAAACCTGAGAGAATAAACTCCTAATTATAACCAGGGAAAACTTCTGATATACAGCAAGCTAATGGCCCGTAAGGGGTACAGAAGGTAGACAGTGAGATCAAGCCTGCCAAATAATCAGAAACTATGGTCTATTAAATTCCGAAAATCCTCTTAGTCATTATTTTACTTAGTGTGTGCTTTCCTTGGTGTTCCATTGAGTGAGTTTTTTGCTGACTTGTGGAGACTGGGCTTCAGTTTTTTCTTGTTAGGTAAGCCTAACAACTTTGCTGCAGTACTAGTATTCAGCTAAAATACTCCAAGTGTTAGACCACTCCTAGATGGCTAGGTCTAACACTAGTGGAGATCCTGGGAGTGGAAGTCAGGTCACTATTTCTGCATGCAGACTCTTTTCATTCTTCCCATCTCATCTTTAAATGTAAGAGTCCAATCATCAACACTAGAAAATTATGTACCTTAATACATAGAAACTGAGATCACAAATCTAATGCTGATAACTTCTACTACAAATGGAAAGCAGCACCTGGTCTGTTATACGTACTATAAAACTTCCTATGCTGTGGCATTGTTCATTGTACTCAAGTGTCAAGAGCAGTGTTGTATAAATATTTTTTCCAGATTCTGAAATAATCGACTTTCTGGGCAGTCTCCTGAATCAGTACAAAACAAAACTGCTCTGATAGCTCAAGAATATATGGGGTATGGTCTCTTTTTCCTTTAAAATCTGTTTAGATTGCGCTTTCTATAGAGCTTGTTCTTACAATGTGCCATTAGACACTCACATGAAAATGAAGTTCTGTTCTCTTAGACATGGTGGCATGCAGCAGTGTGTGCAGTGTAAAGTGGCGTGGTATATGACAGGGTACACAATGTCATGGAAATTCTGAGTCCCTCTGTAGCAGTGCTGACTCTGTTAAAGACTGTTTAAATAAAATACTGGTATGCTTGTAGGACTCATTGGAAAATGAGCTTTTACGTTCCTGACAACTAATTGCCTATTATATTTCTAGAGACTGAATGGTCTTTCAGGTTAGGGTGTGTAGTTATAGCTGAAATACTCTGAAAGCCTCCTGTTGTACACTCCCACAAAGCAAAGACTAAAATGGGAAAATAGTTACAACTTCTGGTGTTTAAAAGAGAAGTAGTCTTGAATGCATTCGGAGTTGGTGTCGCCTACATTAAAAAAAAGCAAATCCCTCCCTTGCTGACCAGCTGACCTTGATAGTTCCATTTCTTTGGCTATGTTGTCCTCCTGGTCTGTAAGCGCCATGATTTAGGTGGATGGTGTGCAGAAGTCTACATCTTTGAGGGCATGTAGATTGTTTTTAATTCTCCATACAGTACCATCAAAGCCTTTAACTGAATTTGATGCTGAACATGTAATGCAAGCAGTGAGGAAATATTAATTTCCCCTGCACAGGAGGGATTATATACAGGAGGGGAGAAGTCACCCTTTACTCTGGCTACGGCCAGTTGGATTCTTCCCATAACTAACTAACCCCTTGAGCAGCACTGCAATGCAAAGAACTGCTGAGCTCCCCTCTTCCATCCCCTCTCTGCCTCTGCACCCACAGTGTCTTTTAGCTGTTAGTCTGGGGTCTTTAATGTTTTCAGGTCTGTCAGTAATGGGACACTGGGTGAACTGCTGATGACTTCCAGGTGTGTGTCTATCCCTGGGCCAGCTTCAGCCTTCTCTTCCCCTGACCAGAGCAGAGCCCAGGGCACAGTCTTTGCTTGCTACCTGCAGTTGGCTGATTTGTCTGGGCTATGTTTTTCTAAATAATAGAGCAGGGTAGAATATATTACTGTCTTGTTTCTGCATTTTTTAAATTTGCATTTGCCCTTCTCAAAGTGCTCACAGGAGAGACAGTTGGATGGGTTTTAAAGTAACCTGTGCTTGTAAAGGCAATTTTTAAGATTGAAATGTAGATATAAGGGAGAATACACTAGTCCGTGCTAATGTTTTTAAATAAGAGTCTTAACATGTTCTAATTAATTGGGACTATAGATAACTGAACTAGTGCTCCCATGTAGTAGACTGCTGAATGCAGAGAAACTGGAATATGATGTAGTTCTGTCTTAGTAAATGACTGGACTGGAAATTGCACGCTTATGTTGAGGCTGTTTGAGCTCAGAGGAAGGTTTCCTTTGCTTCCTGCCTCCATCACCCTTGCCTGGCATAATAAAAAGTGGTGAGGAACTTGCCCAATTGCTGATCTGGCTTCTCTGCTGGCCAAGTCATAGATTAGAGGACAAATAAAAATGTAAGTAGCATAACGTTGCAAGTAGAATTGTAGGAGAGATTAGAATGTTGTTCATGCTTTTAAATACATGTATCCTGTTTACTGAAGCCTATCACAGCTTCTGGCATTATCAGAACAATCAGTTTGCTGGTATTAGAAATACTTCACATTCCTCAGTGTAGAAAAGCAAGATAAAGTTCTTTAAAGTGGCTGGGAGGTAAGTTGTGGGCTACCCACTTAGTTGTCTCAGCTACTGCAAATAGTGCACTGATTTTTCTCTTGTACACTCTTTACCTGTAGTTATCAAACGTCTAAATGCTTTCTCATTATTTTAATCTCTTCTTTCTCTTGGTAGTTTTTTGTATTCCCAGAACCTCCTGTTTTAAAAGGTGTTGATTCTTTCTCTTGACTGTTCATAGAAAAAGAATTTCAGCCCATCTCCTTTTCTGCAGAGCAGTAACTTTTACAAATGTTTCCAAACTCTCCTGTAGCATGAAGTTGACCTGAGTTTCTTTAAATCTCTTGCCTACTTCCTCACACCAGCCTGTACATTGAAAAATGAAGAGTGAAGCCAACATGGCTGTCCTGTCTGAAAACAAAAGCAAAAATACATGCGTAAGAGTAGGAGATCTTAAATTCTCTCTTGCCCTCGGTAGTAATTGACAGCTGTATAGGTTTAGCTTGAAATGACTCTGTGGGATTATTAACAGTATCATCTGCCTAATAAGAATGTAAGCTGTAAAAAGTAGCTCATCTGTTTTCAGGATATAATTTAATGTGTTTTGTAGTTTCTTTGCTACAGCTAGAATTATTTTTGACGCTCCCTAACTAAACTATTAACTGTGTATTTCTTTACAAAACCTGAAGCTGATTTGTCAGTATATCAAGTCCAAAATGTGTTGATCATATTCTTCAGCATAAGTCTAGAGAAACATAAAAAGTTTTCTCAGTCTCATGTTAGTCCAGTACAAGTTCTCTTAATTAACACTTGCTTGTGAGTTCATTGCAGCATGAAGAAAAAACTTTAGTTAATAATCAAGCTAGAATGTTCTCATTTGCTGTAGTATCCCTTAGTGGTAACTGCCTTTCTCCCAGTTCCTAGATGTTAATTTGCTTTGTTGAAGAGAACTTCCTGATTGAAGACCAGATAGGAGTACAGAGTAATATTGCCTTGGAGGACTTGAAACAGCAATTCAGCATGAGTTTGACTGCACAGAACCTCAAGTAGAGATTCAGTCACTTGCACAGATAAGGAGGCCAAATGGGTTAATTAACCTGTGTTTACAAAATACAGTGCATTCCTTTGTACTATTTAAAATTGTGGAGAAGAAAGCACCACTGATTAAGATGCAGTTTCATGAGGTGTTGCAGCTGATCTGTTCCAGTCTGTGCTATGTCCTTTGTCATAAAGGTTCATGACCAAGCCATGGACCCTTGGCTGCATGTTCTTACTCTGTCCTTTAAGCCAGCTCTTAGAGTAATTCAGTTGGGCAGATGAGCAAATGCCTTTGAAAAAACAATGTTGTGTGGGCATGGGCTTGTCTTTTTGGACATGTTGGTGTGAAAACTAATGCCAAGGCAAGAAAGGGGTAGTGGGGGATGGCCAGAGGTGGGGGAGGGACAGCACAGTGTAGGTTGTCTTGGGTTGCTCTTGAAAGCTGAGCCAAGTTTTGTGAGCACTGCAACTGGTTGAGAACTAGGTGGTACAATATTGATGAAGTGATTAGAAACTTTAAGAGTTTCTTTCCTTTTAGACATAAAACAATAATATTCTTTGCTGATCTTATTATTTTTGGCAACTGCGCTAATGTGGCTCTAAACACTTTTCTCCTGTTTAAGAAAAACTGGCAGCTTGCTGCCAAAGCTGTATGGACACCTGGAAGTCTTCAGAACCTGACTCCAAGCTTAAGCACCTAACTCTGAAATTACCAGTGTGATAAATGCCACAGATCAGAACAGTAGTGCAGTGTTACACACATTGTAAAAAGATGATGAATTGGTACTCATCACTTCCATTTGTAGGATAAAACTTATAAATTTATTTATAAAAAAGAAATTTAATTTATTTTTTGTTTAGTCTTAAAAAAAAACCACTAAAAATAGAGTAACTTGATATTTTTGATTAAGCAGATTTTCTTTGGGGAAAAAAAATTCACTTTCTCCCCTTGGGTACTGGTATTTTATTTTTAACATTCTTTTAACCTTCTAACATTTTCTATGGGTGGAGGACCATTCTCATATGGACTTCCTCCCTATTCTCCTAGCCTGGACCTCCCTTCCTTCCCTTCTTAGAGGCATTTGTCATGCTGTGTCATCCAGTCAGATGTGATCAAATAGTTCCTGAAGGCTGCGTATGTTACTGTGAATTACTGTAGGTTGTCAGTGGAAACTGCGACTGGCTTTGACCTACAAATTAAGAGTTGGAAACTCCTTGTGAACTCAGCATAACTCATGTAGCTGTACGAATGTTTGTTGCCCTGTTCTTACAGTTCTAGCCCAAAACTTAAAGGCTGTTCTGTCCCTGCAATCCCTGCTGAGTAATTAAAGCACGGCTCCCATCTTTGTCTCCCTCTTTACTGTGGGTTGGTTTTTTTTTTTCTTATTCATGCATATGAAACCCGTTTACTTTTCTTTCATAGGCAAAGGCTTCAAATCTTTGGAGTATCTTTTCCTGATCAACTTTGTTACTACACCTGTAGCTTTCAAGGTTATAAAAGCATAGGATATTTTGAGTGGAGGCAATCGTAAAGATTATCTTGTTCAATACACCTGCCATGGGCAGGAACACCTTCCACTTGACTAAGTATTTCCAAGCCCCATCCAGCCTGGTCTGTGGGTTATCTAGACTCTATTTGTGTGAGCATTGCAGAAGTCTGTCCTTTCGTAAGTCACACAGCACTGGAGTGACCAGGTTGTTTTCTCTTTATAATTAAAGGTGAGAGAAAGGTCAGAGGACTGCTGTCTGTTTCTTGCAACTACCTAGCAAAACAGTGCAGCATCTGTTGGTCACTAGTTATTGACAAGATAAACTGTGCAATTTTTACCAGAGTAGATGTAATCCAATTCTAATATGTTCCAGTCTGAATGATGGGTGACTTCAAGTAATAGTCTTTTTACAGCTGACAGTCATTCTTTATAGGATATGAGTAACAACTAAGCCATTATGATCCCTTAAGGTACAAAGCTGCCTGGTTCAGAAGAGCACCTTGAGGTTACTGCTGGTTCTGGCTAGGTGTAAAGGAAAAGGAGGTGTACTGAGCAGAGGATAAGACATGAGAGCTGCTCCACAATCTACAGGATTGCCTTTTAGCCTGGTGATCTTGCATGAAATCTTGGTCACTCTTTGCTCCAGTTTGTAGGAGCTAATGTGACTGAGCATAAGTACATTCCTCAGAAGTTCAGCCTGCTTAAAGGTCATGGAAATGCTTGGCACCTCTGATGGCAATACTGGCCTGGTATGTACATTAGTGGTAGGTTTTTTTTCTGCTTACAATGAAAAAGTTCAGGACTTTTGCTTACATGTACTATGTCTCACCTTCTCTCCCTCTGAAATGGGCAACATTAAAAATGCTGCCACTATTTGGGGTAGGTTAATGATCAACTGAATATCACTTCACAAAATCTTCTAGTCCACTGTGGGAAAGCAGTGCATCATTTAGATTACAGTAAGAATTTAACAGTAATGAGAAAAAATGGGAATGGGCAGTTAGTATAAGATGTGTAACTAACTTCAGGGTTTTTTTGTGTTCTTTTAATGTAGGCAATACAGATGAGTTTTGCAGTCACTTTGTAACTGTTCTCATCTGACCCCTTTATCTTCTGCTTTTCATTTCCCCCCTTCCCAGGTCAAAAGTTCATTATATGTTCTTGATATTAGATTGTAGCAGCTTTTTGTGGAAGACAGGTATTTATGTCTGTGAACTAGTCCACTTATGCAAAACACAAGCTGCTGCTTAGGTTAATCATGAACATGTGATATTTCCATATGTGAAAATCGGGTGACCTGTTTGAGAAGATATGATTGTATCACATAGGTAATGGGATTACCACTCCATCATCCTGCTGGGTATGCAACAGCAGAGGTAAAGACAGGAAGCATGGACTCTGCGTTATGTTAGTGGAATCTTGCCATGGCCTTGAGAGTAGCTGAAACTTGGCTCCATGCATGCAGTCATACAGCAATCCTTTGGACAGAGTGAACTTTCTGAGTTCTTCTTCAGTGTAGCCCCCTTCATGTTTGAAGAGCTGCAATTCTGTTTCATCTGCTTCTGTCTGCCACTTGTGCAAGCTTTAGCTCTTCTCTCCATCATTAAAGCAGAAGGAAGGAGAGAGGCCTTTGAGATGTAGTTGATTCAATGGTATACCATGCTACATAATGAAAAATTTCGTGCTTGAAGTTGAATAAGCTTAATGCCTTTTGAATTTTGGTTCACTTTTCCTATATGGGATGGTAAGCATCAGTAATGTGGACAGTTTTCATGTTTCAGATAATTTGTGAAAAAAACTTCCCTCTGCTCCATAAGAGGATTTAAAATACTCCCAAACTGCTTCCTTGTGAGGAAGAGGATTTGAAAGCTGGGGTGCTACCTACCATGTAAAGTTTCAATATGCCCTTCACAAGCCTTTACGCTGCAACTCAGCAGCCCAAAGAAGGGACCGGGATTTATCACTCCATTCCTGCTGTTTCACTCATATGTTTTTTCTTCTAATGAAGTATATAGCAATAAGTGTACTTAAAACACCTTTAAGGTACTTAGCTGGTAGTCAAAAGGTATCACCAGAAATCATAGGAATCACTCATCAGGTTAACTTCTTTGAGAAGTTTTTTTGTTCTCAGTACAGCAGGTTGTTTATATACTGTGAAGTCTTTTCTGCTTCAGTAATGGCACTCACCCTCTAATTTACATATAGAGTGTCTGTTTGCAGAATTGCATATTTCATGGATATTGGGGAAAATACAGTTATCTTCCCTTTTTTACCATGGTTTAAAACAAAATTTTGTTTTGTTTGGGGATTTAACATTATGTAATTTATCCACTTTATTGCTTACTCAGTGGATCAAAGCAAAGAGAGAAAGTGGGCATGGTGTTATTTGTTTAAAAGCTGGACTTCATGATCTAGGAGGTCCTTTCCAACCTTAGATTTTATGAGGAAGTAAAGTAAAAAGAAAAAGTTGGATTTCCTGAGGTTATTGCTCCTGCAAATGTGTATTACATGGCAGGTGGTTCTTAGCAGAAATAAGTTAGACCTGAATATCAGAAGATTTAGTGGCTTCTTTTGCATGACTGTCAGTATAATACAAGTTGACTTGTAAGAGAAGGAATTGGTAATATATCACAGTGTGTAAATTCGGAGAGCTATAATTTGTACCCAGTTTTCAGCTGCAATGTTAATAACTTGTATGTTTTCATGCAGAATTTTTCCAAAGTGTACAAAAGCTGTGTAAGTGCAATCTCAGGGTATAATCTTATTACCTGGAGGTGCAATCCATTCAAAGTCTCCATTAGTGTCCCTGCAGTTCTTTTATTCCCATTACCTGCATGAAAACTACTTGCATGAACTTTTTAACTCCTTAACCATGACAAAAAACCTGTGTCTATTCTTTGTCTTATCTGTAAACACTGACCACATTATAGTGTATAGAAGAAGGTTGCAAAATTAGTAGATACAAGCTGAGGTCGTTGGGTAGTGGAAGAGGGAAGAGGGACAAAAGGCTGCCTGCCCTTAATAACTGTTTAGTCATGTGGGGGGGCAAAGGCTTTTTCTTGAATGTAATCTTGGTTTGGTTTGGTTTTGTGGCAACTCACCTTATTAGATGGAAGATCTTGAACTTTGTAATTTTTTTTTAACATCTGTACCTGATGGGTAACCTCAGAATCTTTCTGAAGTAGTGTTCTGAAAGAGAAGCGTCTATAAATAAATTTGGTAAGTGTGTACATTGCATGATACTTAGGAAATTTGAGTTATGCATGTTTGGTAGCTTCCTCCATGCATGATTAGAAATGATTTTTTTTTTTGATTTAACCACATGTATTTCTTGTTTTTGTTTTTTGTTTTCCTTCCCCCAACAGCTGGCTTACCCCTTGGTGTTCTAAACTTGGCCAAAATAAAACCGTATCAGAGAGGCTTTTTCTGTAATGATGACAGCATCAAGTATCCGTTCCATGACAGTACCATCACATCCACTGTCCTCTACACAGTGGGGTTCACCCTGCCCATTTTCTCTGTAAGTAGCTAATATATAGGGAGCTTTGGTGATGGGAGTAAAATGTATGCCTTCCAAGAGCTAAGCACTGTAAATGAGTTGAAGACAAGTCTATATAGGCACAATCCCATAGATATATATATATATATACACATTCATATGCATGTTAAAGGCACTGTTGATATTGTTTGCACAGAAAATCTGGAACTAATCTCTAACTACTAGTGTTGCTAATTTCATTTGCTTTAGGAACAGAAAAAAAGTGTATTTCAACTAGGCTTTTATCACTAGAGAGGAAGAATGTCTTCCAAAATGTTATGGAATGATTACATCTCTTGTTCAGAATGGGTTAGTCTGCTATCTAAAACACTTGTGATGTTAAAACTTGGCACTGTAATGCAGTGCACACACCTATAACTGGTGACTGTTGCTACCATGTACTTTCTACAAAAATAAGCCTAATTTTGACTCAGAAGCTTTTTCTAAGCTTGAAAGTAATGTGATTACTCATTAAAGAAGAGTGGGATAAAATGGGATACAGAGAATGAAAATCTAATTGCTTGTAGAAAAGAGGCTCAGTGTTTTAAAGACCACATGATTTTGACAAAGAACAATTTAATTCTTCAGTAGGTTTTTCTAACAATATTTTAAGCCTGCTTGTATCCCAGTTTTTAGTAAGGTTCAAGCTGATTTAGAGAATCAAAATTTAGTGGTGCAGAATAGTCTTGAACCTGAAGCTACATCTTATTTGTCCTTGCAGTACTTGATCAAGCCATGTGAAAGATGATGATAATATTTTATTATCTGATTAATGCATAAGATGTATTAGTCAGTAAGAAGTATATGAAGTGGTTTAAGGATGGAAGACAGTAATTTAAAACAAGTGAGCTTGCAGAACTTCTACATGCATTACTCTGATTTTCCCATTAGTGCTTATTCATTAAAGCTTCCATTAGACCTCTGCAGTAGGTAGGAGGTTGACACAACAAGTAATCACTAGTATAGTTTCGCCTTTAAGGCAAGTTTGTCACTTTGACAAGTACATATATGTTCAGCACAACTTTGGGAAAATTTATTTTCCAATAGGTTTCCTGTGTACCTTGGTTGATATGGGTACAGGTGAACTAACAATTGCAGCTCTGTGCGCTTTTGGACTTCCAAAGAAATGTTCTAGCTGCAGTTCAATAATCTGATGAATTGCTTGATTTTTTGTTATTATTGTTCATTTTTAAATTTGAATAGGATATAAAGTCAATGTAATATAAAGTCAATGGAGAGTTTGTTTTTTCGTGGCTCTAAAGCCATGGAGAAACATCTGACTTAGAGATAATTCACATGAAAGTCTACACATTTAAAAAGTGGTATGGTCTATTATGATTTTAGATAACCTTTGTAGTGAAAGTTATAGCTTAAAATTAGATATCAGTAATTGCAGTCTATTCTGCTATGATACTTTTATAGGAGTTACACAGTGGATTTTCATTGCTTGTCTTTGTGCAGGAAGCTGGATTTTATAATTGGAACAACCACTTCTAGTCTCCATGCAGAGAGGTTTTAAAAAAAATGTTCTAGAGCACTTAGTTGTTACAATACAGTCTAACGAAGTCATTTGCTTTTCAGTCTAAATGTTTTCCAAACCTTAAAACAACTACCTAGTGTAGTTAACATGCTAACCTGGCTCTCTTAATCTCCGTTTCAGATGTAGAGAGCTCTTTAGTCTCATGCAAGAGGTGAAGAATTTTCCATAGCTACTGAAAACTAAGGGTTAGAGTAAGCTGTAGATCTAGGGAGTATGAGACATGGAATATTACAGCTCTCTGAATTCAAAGCGGGTTCCAGTTGAATGGTTTCTCTATTCCAGAGTGCCTTTAGTCAGGACGGACAGGGAAAGTTGATCAGTCTGAGAATCTGAATTCACAATGTTTTTTGTTTTGGTCTGACTCACTGGAGGCTTGAGACTTTTTCCAAGGTGGTTTAAGCTTTTGGAAGTGGTGTGTTCCAGATTCAATACCCTCAAGAGGAACACAGCTCACTCATGGAAGACTTTTGGGCAATAACTCTGATTATCCTGCATCTAGTGAAAATTGATGTCCTGACAGGAGACTTTACTGAAAGGGACAGAATGCACAATGAAGGAATTGATGACAAAAATTTCATCTAGAGTTGATAAATTACACTTTTGTATAGACTGTTCTTGTCTCATTAGACTACATCAAACATGTTACTCATTCCTAAGTGGTAAGACTCTTGTTGCACGATGAGCCTGCTTGTTCAGAATGTAATAAGAAATGGCCTTAACATATTGCTGTATAGTAATAATTATAATACTAAAAGGTTTTGTTGGGGTAGGCCTGTAATATAAAAGGCCTGAAATATAAAATAACTTCAAAGAGAAAAAACCCAACCCCAAAAAACCCAAAACATACGTAGGTATTACATAAGTATTTTATTAAGTCTCTTGTACATAAAAGAAACTAGGTTGCATGAATATCAATTTGTTTTTATGACATTTTATGAAGATTTACAAGATGTGCTAGAAACTCAGGAATCTTAAAAAATAAAAAAATACTGTTAGGAATCATAATTCTATTTGAAGCCTGAATCTTGCCATTACCACCTTTTATCAGGAAATAAAATGTCTGAGAAATTCATGTTTATTCTTTTCCAAGTGCCACTTCTTAATATAATGCTTCTCAATTTTCCAAATTGTTCTTTGTCTGAATGGGAACCACAATTTTTGTATTAAAATCTTTTGAGATTTAGGGTCAAACAAGTCTTGGTAGTGGTCTAGAAGACTGAATCTCTCTAAATGGCTTAGGCCAGTGTCTAGACCAGCACACATTCATAATATATGACATTTAAGGAACCCCAGAAGGTCTTTCTGATCCTTCTATCTTGCCAAGACTTTTAGATATGTTTAGATAGTAATTCTGTGAAATTTAAAAGCCATGACTAGGCATTGTCCATGGCTTGCAGCACTAGGAAGATTTGGAAATGTACTTGGTCTGACATTTTTGGTCTTCAGTTGTCTGCATGAGACCAACTTTTTCAAGTAAATGAGAAATTAATGTCAATACCTTTTCTCTTTCAGTGAGGTTCCAACTGTGTCTATTTGTAGGTGTCCTGTTCAGTTTGGCTTTTCTCTTCACATCGAGACTGATTTTTTTTTTTTCCCCTCCAGTCATCTTGTTTCTTTAGTGACATTCATGCAGCTTGCCTTAGCTCCAGGGGTAGGTGACATGGGGGGAGGAAGAAGCACAGAGCAAGGAAAACCTCTCTGAAAAAAACATTCTTCTCATCAGAGCAACAGAACAACAGAGCAACCTGAGAGTTTTTGAGTTTTGTCTGCTCCCTGTTGTAGAATTTCTGTGGTTCCCTGCCAAGGCTTTGCTTGGCAGTTCTGTCCCACAGCTGAAGGCTCACAAGCCACTGGTAGGTTTCTATTGCATGATGGACTGATGTAGAGAGAAGAGGTCCGAACTTCTAACTCAGCTAAAGGCCTGCACTGAATTTCTGGGAGACCAAGTAGTTCTCCACAACTTGTTGCTACCAAAACAAGTAATGGAAATGCTGATGTTCCTTACAGGGAAGTGTTTGTTAGTAAACAGAGTTTTGGTTAAGTCACTTCTCTGGGATAAACACCGCTCTTTGGACCTTCTTTGAGAGAAGGGAACATGATGGGGCCTGTAGGACTTAATTTTTCTGTCTTGAAGCCAATTAAAAGATATTTGGGTAGCTAGGTTACATTGATTTCTAAGTAGTTTAAGTAACAACAAAATCAAAACATTCCTAGGTTTGGTGTGGCAAAATGTCCTCTGTATCATGATGACTTCCCAAAAGGGACCTAGGTAGCTTTGCTCCTGTGCCAGCTTTAGCATATTAGGCATTAGGCTTAATGTTTTTGGGAACGTCTGCTTATTGCATGTGTAACAATGTTTTGACTGAAACTTTCCCTCCTACAGATTAGCACAATCATACTTTGAAGGCACTTCACTGATTTCTTTTATAGCAAAAGAAACTGATCTTTAATGCTATTTATGAAAGGGATGCATTTTGAAGGGAAACTTTGATTGACAGCAGCTATTAGATTGACCAATATAAGCACTTACTGAGCTAATTTCATATGTCTTCATGGACAAATGTAGTTACTGCTGTGATGGAGATTAATAAATCAGGGGATTAATGAAACCAGTTGAAGACTGTTGATTGGTAAATGGACTTTTCACTTTTTCAGCAGTGTCAAAGCTTTATGACCCACTCTTGTTAGCTTTGCAACTAATTGAAATTAAAACTTGTCTGACCCTAAAGTGGACTTCAACTTGACTCTTAAGTTACTGCTTTCTTGTAAGAGGTTTTATTATGCTCTGAGCAAGACTGCCTCTTATCTGGAAATTTTTTGAAAAGGTGCTCATGTTTTATCTTCATTGTGGTTTTTGGTGTATTTATAGCATTGGAAACTGTTTTGGGCAATGCTGTTGCACTTCATAATCTGTCATGAGTTCTACTTGATATTAACTGTTCATCTTGTACTACAGATCAGCATTATCTCTAAACCCAACCTTATTCTGATGAATAAACTGCTAATTTTTTGGTTCTCTTTTTAAAGCCAACATAGTAATAATAATCCATGGTTTTACTCTGTAAAGGTTTAATGTCAGGTTAATGCACTCTATTGAGTTGTTGAATTGATGAGTAATTCCTGGCTGAGATGAATGCTGTGGTGCCAGATGTTGAGAAGGAGCAGCATCCAGCTTTTGGCTTCACTTTTTGATGTGTCCAAGGTGTGTGTGTTCTGGTGGGGTTGAAATCAGGTGAGGAAAGATCTGAGGAGCACCATTTGCCTCTGTTACTTGTACAAATCACTCTTACTAAGTACAGTTGTATTTTAAGTAAATAAGCTATAGCAGCTTGCTTGGTAGCCCTGTGGACTTGGTACTGTACATTCCTCGGCCCTTCAGGTACATTTCTTAGTACAGTGATGGAGAATGCACATAGTGTCTGAGTAAAACAGTTGGCATTTTGACAGTGGGAGCAACTCCAGACAAGGGCTTTTAAAGTGCTGAGTGAAGCTTGGTCACAGCTATGAAAAAGCCAAGCAGCCACATTGGTATAGAGGGGGTTTTAAAGTATTATTTAGTAGAATATACAAAAGGGTAAAATGGAATAGGGAGAAATGTAGGTAGAAGGAATTGCAACATATATAGGTCTTGTAATTTAAGGAAAAAACCCAAACAGTCGATGGCATAGATTTTTCTTTCTCTCAAGTCTGACACACAGTTACTAATATTGTACTGTTGACATTCAGGACTGAGACCAGAGGCTGAAGGGGGTGTCAGAAAAGGGAAGCAACTCCATTAGGAACCAGAGACAAGGAACAGGGAAAGTAAGGCAGAGTGTGTTCTTTGTTGTGCTGCCTCCTCTGTTTCTCTTCATCAGACTCACATTATTGTACCTCTGTCTGTTCTGCCTTGTGCAGGGAAATGCTCATGCAAAAGAGGTGGTTTTTACCCCCCTTTTCAGGAGAATGTCAAAAAATGGAACTGTCGAACTTAGTGATCTGTGGCATGATGGTTCATTTCTTGGTAGGTGCTCTCCTGAACTGTAAAACTCCTATGAGAAATGGGAAGTAGGCCTGTTCTTATACTGAGTAGAAGCCAAAGTCTTAATTTAATCTTCAATGAGGTTTTGACACCCTACCCAACCTTCACAGAATGTGAGCAGTAATATCAGTTCAAAAGTTTTAACTAAGCTTTCACAAAATGGGTGTTTTTCCAGGCAGTATTTCTGATGTTGTAATGAATACTGTGGATGTTTTTTGCTGATGAAATTAGTAATGAAATATCTACAGCATATTTGGGGAAAATGTTAACTTCTACTTGGTATCTGAACTTTTGGTGTGAGGAGGCTGGAACCTCAAAATATTACTTAAGCTTTTTAAAAAATAAGTCTAGGAATCACTTCTAGTTTAAAGCTACAGGAATGAAGCTGGCAGTAGATAACAGCATAAAAGTGTGGTGGCAGGTTTTTTTCAGGTGCTGGGAGAGAAATAACAAAATCTTTTCAATTTTGTTTTGTTTCAGAACTCTGGAGAAAGATTATTACTACCTAACACCTAAACACAGATGTTGAAAGCTACTTTGTCAGTAGCATACTCACTGTTTCCTGGTGTCAGTCACATCTGTTCCTATCCTAATCCCTGTGATAAATGAGGAAGATGGGGAACTCAGGCTAAAGCAACTTTTTTTTGGAAAATCTCATTATTTAGATGTGTATATTCAAATGTGTACTTCAACCAAATATTAAGAAACTAAATAGTTATTAGATTGGAGAAAGAAAGAACCCTGAAATGAACAAATAATTCACTTAACAGTGAGAAGTGAGCAGGAGGAGTAAGTGCTCCTTGTCCTTGCCAGGAAGGAAGATGTCAAGGAGAGCTGTTTGAGAGTCTGCCCTGTTCAGTGTAGTCATAAATGCCCTGGAGGAGAGAGAGCATATGCAGTGAGGCAGCAAAGTAGCCAACTCAGAGCAATAAATACAAAAGATGGCAGTAACATAGCTGGTGAACTACAGCGTGGATAAACACCAAGTGAGATCCTTCTGAGGAGAGTGGGAAGGATGGCTCGAGGGAGGTGTACAATCTGATGTTCTCTCTCTGCAGGGGGGTAATGTGTCCAGCTTTAGTGGCAAGAACAGCCTCATGCCCAGTGAAGAAGCCTAACCAAGATTATAACCTGTGTTATACAGGATATTTAGGGGAAAAAACCCTAACATAATCAGTCAGAAATCACTCCAGCTTATGAGGAAATCTAATCCATTATACTGTATGAGTCATACTTTTGGACAAGGGTATAGTAATTGTTTAAAATTTGTAGTCTTATCAGTTGAGCTACTTGTGTTTCTACTCCATGTATTCTGACTGAAACATTTCAGAGCCTGCATTTCTCCTTATACCTTTATTACCGATTGTGTTTGTAGTTCCTTAATTCTTGGTTGCTTGTTGGATCAGTGTTGCTCTTTTTTCTGATACCTACTGTGTGTGCACTTGGCTGATTTACAGCCCTTAGACTCTGTTGAACTGGGCAAAACCAAACTCTCGTTTTTGAGATAATGAGGGTTGTATCCTAGCAGTCCTTCTCTGTCTGCACTTAAGACAGATGAATTAAAACCAAATGCATAAATGCATTTGCCAATTCTGACTGATTACTGTTTCAGAGGAAATTTCTTGTCAAATGGCATAGAAGTGTTAATGCCTTTGAAAAGACTTGTCTAATGGTCACCCTATTATACTGATGTACAACTACCACAAGAAGTACATTATTTTCCCCCTCCTAGTTTGAACTGACAAGCTCCCAAGTCAACAGAGTTGTTTAACCTCCAAATGCATGACTCTGAACTCATTACTGCACAAATCTCCATATGTTCACTTGCCTCAGTCTTTAAGGGCTGTTTTGCAGGCAGAACTGGCTGGCCTTGATTTTCCACTGTATCAAAGAATTGCCAGCTCTGTCAGCAGTACATCTGCTAGTTATTCATTAAGAATGCATATGCACTGCATAACACCCGCTTGTTTGCTTTGTCCTTGAGATTACCCTACAGGTAACCTCTTCCCAACTGTACAATTCCTCCTCACATACATGTTGTCATTTTCCCTTTAGGCAATTTCTTCACTGTATTACAACTAGCTTAGAAGATGAAGTGTACATGAGGGAAACTTTTTGGAATTGTCATATGAGAAGTATTCAGTAGAGAGCCTTTACTGCTCCTCTGCTGTCTCCACTTCTTACATAAAAGGAGTACTTAAACTCCCTAATTTCTACTGCTTTCAGGGAAAATTGAGCAAAATGGGTATTCGTAAGATATTGTAGGATCTTTCTTTTAACTGAATGTGGCAACGTACTGGTGGCAGATGAATAGCATTTCTTCTCACAGTGATCTGCTGTTGCATCTTTGCTACTTTTTATTGAGAAACTGCTTTAGATGTTTGTGTGAATAAATCTGCTGTCAAAGTACAGTGCTTCCTATACTACAGTAAACTTTTTTTTTCTCAGTTGTATCTGTGAAATTAAAGACATTGACACTAGTGATGGTGGTAAAGATAAAGTCTAGTATCATTTGGAGTCTTCAGTCATATCCTGTCCACCTGTGCCAGGAGCTTCCATGCTTAGGAAACTGCCACCGTGATGCAGAAACTTATCTCTGTCTTCTGAAATGATAATATCTGTCAGAGTGAAAAAGTAACATGTCTATCCCAGCTGTAGGGAAACTTCACTGTTTTACTTGATACAGTAAGAAGCTTTGCCTCTTTATCACTTAATGACAGTTCTTCTGCTTGCTTGTTCTGCTTGCAGTAATGAAAAAGCTAAATGATTTTTTCCCATCCCTTTATTGTCTTAAAGGGAAACTTCCATTGCAGAAAATACTTAAGCTATATATTTGAAATAATTTTGATTTTATTTTAGAAATAAAAGCACCTTGAAAACCCACAAAAGCAGACTTTGCTGATTTATTTAAAACAGAACATAACCCTCAGTATTGTGAGAAGGTTCTCTTACTAGCTTCACTAGAAACACTTGATGCCCCTCTGGTTTGACTTCTACTTTTCTGCTGTCTCCTACCAGTTAATAATACTGAAGTCAATCCATGCATGGTAAAAAGAAGTAAATTGAACCTGCTCCATGGAGCATGTTCTGAGGGATTAGGTATTGACATTGGAGAATACTTCAACCAAAAAGATATCAAAAGCCCCTACTAGCATGGTTTTTCAGGCTAATGACTGCTGTGAATTAAGCCAGAGGTAAATTACAGATGTTGTAATTCTGTGACTTCAGTTTACAGCTTAACTGTGTTAAGTTAATCTGATCAGTTATACTGTAATCTGTTTTTTAGAAATTAAAACTTTTCTTTCAAGCTTTCATGGAGCATGTATCTTTTCAACATTGAAAGGTGCTGAGAACAGCAATAAGATAACTGACTGGTGGAACTACTTCTCGAATCTGTTGTGCATATGGGGGAAACTGAAGAAAGACTTGTTATGTTTACTATATTTTTCAGTGCATAGCTCTTCCGATTAATGGTTACTTAATGGCTGCCACATAGATAACCAGAAGTTTTAAGACTCAAAGTAAAGGAGGTGGAAAGAAATTATGAAAGAGAAGACAATTTTATTTTAGCTGTTCATACTTGCCTACAAAACAAACACAAACTTGGAGTGGTTTAGTATTTTGTTTCCATGATCTGGATATGGGAAGGTGCAATTACAGGCTAGTTACATCATAATCTCAATATTACTGAAGAATGAGCACTCACATTTCAAGCAGCTTCACTCAGCGTGGACAAACACAGATCCTCACTGCATGAGGGACTTCATTCCTGTGCTCCACACCCCTTTTTATTTCTGATTTAGTAGGTGGAAATTACATTTTAAAAAGCTCCCCCTGAATAACCCCATCATCCTGAAAATTTCCAGTCTCTCACCATGAGAAGCCGAAACATCCAGGTGTGGGTTAGAGGAAATGAGGAGTAAGGTGCCATGACACCATTATTCACAGAGCAGGTCTTTAAAATGGGTGATGCAGAGCTAGTGATTCAACGTCAGTGACACTATCTAACTGTAACCACAGGTGTTTGTGGCAGTGTGCTGAAGCTGTGATAAGGTGTTTTTGGGTTGAACTTAATTTTGTGAACAACTGCTTTACCATGATAATCAAAACTACCAACTCTAAAGAAATAACCATGTAAATAATTGAGAAACTCTTATCTGTATATGCCTAATTCTCTACATTTGGAGGTCCAAACAACACATTTTTCTCAAATACGCAGTCTGCAATGTTGGTGTTAGTATGTGTGCAGGGCAAATGATGAGATTTTCATTCCATAGCTATTTTGTAGGATAAATGGTGTTGGAAACACCACAGCATTATGTTGACAAGTCACCTTCCCTCACCATGACTGCACGTGCTTCTGCCTCAATCCTGACCCAAGTCAGCTAAATACTAAACAGCTGATGGTGTGTCATGACATCTGTCACAATACCAACACAAGGGGAGGGGAAATAATAATCTGCAGTGTTTTTCAAAACCCTGACGTTTTTCCTGTTAAGAGAAAGGGAGAGGAATTTTTTCCTAATAAGAAAGGCTGCGTTTTTGCACTGTACTGCAGAGTCCAGCTCCCAGGCTTTGTGCTGGCTGGTATCTGAATGGTGCAGTGTTTTGGTGAGGCTCTGGCTTGGCTCTTGGCCCATCCTGCTGTTCTCCTGCTTTGTTGGTGTGCTTGGATGGCTTCCAGAGCTGTGTCAGTTCTAGTCCTGCTGGCCTGGAATTGGAAACAACCCCTCTTGACAATGACAGGGGTCTTTTTCTACCACTTTAGGAGGGGAGGTTTTGCATGCTATTGGTTTCATGACAGCAGCAGTACAGAGGGTACCTGGTTCTCTGCAACAGGCTGAGCTGGAATGCAAGGGCCCACACAATTGACCTATATATAACTACCTGATCAAGGAATAAGGTTGTGTCATTCACCAGAGTTCACTTCAGGGAAATTTTCACCTTTTGAGCCATTATTTTCTTATTTGTTCTTTTGTTTTCAAATGGAAGTATTCTTTTAAGCACTTTATGGTGTGCAGAACAAAACCAATAGTAAATTGTTTGTAAAATCCCAGTTATATCACTTGTGATGGTCCCAGGAGTCAGGCTTAGTTTGGAGGACTTCATGGGTGGAGGGCAAGAGGGAAGGGGATTGGAAAGGATCCTAGGTCTCTTCCCTAACAGTTTTCTTGATGCTTGGCATCTTCTTTTGCTTGCTTTTTCTCCTGCTCTTTACATCTTTAGTTTTATTTACACATGCTTATTATGGGGCTAGCTGTGTATCTGGAAAGGAAGAGGTAGGCTATGCCTTGACCCAGAGGTCTTGAGGAGAGAACTGTGACTTGAACAACATTTATTTCTGCTGGGAAGGAAGGATGGAGACTGTTTTTATCTTTCTGATCCCTTAATGTTGGATGGGAGTGTCTCTTCCGGATAAGTTTGTGTAACTTTAAAGTGGTATGCATTTTATGTGCAACACAGCTGAATTTTGAGCATAAAGTCAAGGGTTATGCTACTGGGCTCTACATGCCTAAGCTAAAGTGGTTTTTTTGGGGGGGGGGGGGGTTTTGTTAAACATTCTTTGTGGTCCTCCACCTCTTGTTTTCCATACAGCCTTTTCTTTCCAAGAGTATTCATCCCTGTACACAAACAGATTGTGCAGATGTTGTATGTGTGTTAAGGATGGAGGAACAGGATTTAGAAATGGGATTCTATCAGTTTATGGTAATTTGCATCCTATTTTGAATTTTTTGAAAAAACCTTTACTGTTCAAATTACTAATTTTGCTTTGTGTTGTGGGTACATGCAATAGCTTGCAGCATTGTGCAGCTTACTATTGTGTCCTGTAGGTATTAGATTAAGCCAAAGGCATCCTCTTTGGTGGAAGAGGTGGGAATAAAATCTCCATGCCTTGAGGGTGTAGGTCGTTCTAGGAAGATATCCAGTGTGTGAGGAAGTGAGGGAATCGTGTGCATGTGCAATTTCCTTTTCTCCATATTCCCAAATATTCCCTCTGCACTTGCACTCCCTTGAAAGCACCTCCTTTTCTGCTTTCATGAAATGCAATTTATGCTCTTCTGACTTGTAAAGCTGTCCAGAGAAGGTGTACAGGGGCAACTGTTGCTCACTGGAATACAAAGAAAAATTTGATAATTGTGCCAGTAGCAGCAGATTGAGCACCTCAGTGGTTGTCACTGAACTATTTACTCAGTCATGGTTTTGGCATTCTTCCGCACTTGAAGTGCCACAAACATGAAGATGAGAGGAATCCTGCCTTGCTCTCCTTCATTCAGCAATCCTTCCTGGAAGCTACAAAGTCAAGGCAGTAGTCACTGGCCAAGGGAAGTGCATAACCTTCTAACTTCCTGCATGCCCATTCCTCTTTATGCACTTCTCTTTGGAAATGTGGGGGTATGATCATTGCCAGTTTGTTTTGGTTTTGTAATGTATTTTGTATTCCTTTTTGCCAGCTGGCTTGCCTTTTGCAATTCTCAGTTCACGACGTACCCCCTTCCAGAGAGGCGTTTTCTGTAGTGATGAATCCATCCGGTATCCATACAAAGAGGACACCATTTCTTATAAATTGTTAGCAGGAATAATTATTCCTTTCAGTGTAATTGTTGTAAGTTAAACTTTTCTTCCTTGCTTTTTATTTCAGTGGGGGTGGGGAAGAGGGAGGAGGGGTGATCTGTTAATACAGGTTTACAAAACTAATCTGTAAGATTTCTCAACCCTAAAATAATGTCCTTAGGCCAGGTGCTAAAGCAGTAGAAATGGTGGTCTGGCAAGATTGACTTGAGGGTACAACAGGTAAGGGGTGGGGAGGGGAGATATCACAAGAATCAGGAGGAGAAGGGGGATGGGGAAGGAATTTTGGGATGCTTAAGGGGATCTTGGGAAGAAGGAGACCAGGTATGGGATGGTGCTTCACACTGCAACATTAACTAAAAGGTTAATTAAAAGGTTTTCTTTAACTGAAGTCAAACGGGTAGAATTATAGAACAGAAAAATAATACTTTAGAACTATGGTGGCTTAATTCTATAATCTGAGAGATAAAAACTTCTTACCATATTTGTTGAAAATAACACTAATGTGTTGTGACTGTCACAATTCTTTTTATTTCAGGACCTGCTAGTTTCAGAATATCATTGTGCATGACCTATTAAGTCGGTATTTTTTATCTGCCACAAAATGTTTTGGAATACTTCTGTGTGTGGAACTGTAATAACAGATACTAGCCTATTTAAAAGAAAGATTATGGCTTCTAGTCAGATGTTATCAAAAGCATAAATAGAATAAAAAGAATAAGTAGGTGTGGAGTTTTCCCCTGGATGTTTCCCTGAAGATCAGGATAAAACTATGTGCCCATTTGCATTATTACTTTCATACTGCACCTAACCTAGCTGAAAACAGGGTACTTTTCTTCTTTCCTCCCCTTCACACGAGATCAGTGAGCTGGACAGATTGACTGTGACTTACCAATTTGGGATCTCTCTCTGACCACAGCTCCTAGGTCAGCTGAACTGTCTCAAGCATACAGGGACTCTCTATCCCTAATATTTAATTATAAGCTGTCAGCTGAGCTAACCTCGTACCTTACTATGTATGGACAAAAGTTGAGGTCCTGCTATTACCCTGTCTGTTGCCACCTCTTGTGGCTTGTCTGCCACAAGAAATTCCTGGTGTCAGGAATTCCTTAGCCTGGCAGGAAACAACAGCTGGTGAAATTCCTTAGCCTGGCAGGAAGCAGCAGCTTTCCTTGACTACATGGAGTGCAAATAGCTCTTGGAAGAATACCAGTGCTGGGGCAAAAAATAGCTGGGACGTGTCCTCGTGAGCAGAGGGGGCAGCTGGGCCTCTTCATTTCATGTCCTGGGTCTGATGGGGCTGCACTGCAGTTCCTGCAATGGCCCTTCCACAGGGGCCTCAAGATCCCTGTCCAGATGTGCTAAAAAGATTCAGTCTCCACTGATGGTTCTGTTGGGTGGCATCCAAACTCATCAGAGCCACACTTTGTACAGAGTTAAAACTTCCTTATGCCAAGTAAGATTTTTAGGTGTATAAATATTTATTCAAGTATATTTAGGAGCCAAAAATCAAAAGGCACAGCTAAAGGTAATCCTCAGTATTGACCAGCTGTTTCTCTGGGCTAATGGGTTTCAGTCAGGAGGGATATTATGATAATCTAACTCTGCCTTGCATAGGGACTGCATGGATTTTTATCAAGGTTCCAGCATAAAGGTTAAGCTCATATTTGCTTTTGGATGGAATTTTTTTTTGCAAGTGTAGAAGTATGTTCTGAGAATTGAAGCTGTGACTTGCCTGGTTTCCCTCTTCTTGGAAAAGCTGCTTCAAAAACTTACAGAAATGCTTCTGAAGCAGATGAAATTTTGGGTGGAGGGAGGGTTTGTGTGTTTTGTTAACTGGCAAGTGGCTTATGCTAAAGATCCTCCCTTTAAGATAAGACTTTTTTTTCCACCCTGTTACTACCTTTGGGTAGTCAATATTATCTGAGAGCATGAATGCTTGGTCACAACTGAAGCCCATATAGCTTATTTCATTTCTAGAGCAGCTAAAACAGCTGAGTGAGGAAGAACAGAATAGAGCATGGGAAGATTGATGTATTGCCCTCAGTATTTGGTTACCAGCCACTTGCAGCTCAGGGACTTCCTGAGTCAGAAAAGGCTCCACTACATATAGTTTTTAAATGGATGTATTCCCTTTGGATTAATCCAATCTCCATTTGAGCCCGTATGAATATTTAGCTAACTAAGTTTCTTTTGTAACATCAGGGGATACCTTTAAGTTGTGAATTTAGGCTTTTCTGTCAAGATTGCTTCATAGTCAGATGGTAAAAGCAAATATTGGTGTCCTTTACTCAATGCTTAGTCAGATTATTGAAGATGAATATTCTTTGATGTCTGTCCAGTATAGTAATTGCACTGACATCAACTAATTTTTTGGTACCTGAGATAAGTGACCTTCTTGCAGGTTTTGCAGCAGTGTTGTTTGAAGGGGATTCATTGTTGATCTGTCATGGCTATCTGTGCTCAGTCATCTTACTTAAGAGGTTACTTTCTGGATTAGGTGTCTATGTGCTTTACTGGAAACTTTCTCAGCTTTAGTCCATGTTCTGGTACTTCTCTGCTTCAGCCCATGTTTGGGTGTGGTGGAGGGTGTAAAGCTTCATTGTCACCCATCTGGCAGTATTGTCTGTTTGCCTTCATGTGCAGAGCCTCTGACAAGCTGTCACTCCATGTGCCTGGGTGGCAGAGTCTAAGTAATGGCTTCATTCACCACAGCTCTGCTTTGCTGGGATCCAGGACCCAGCATCTCAGAGCCATAATTTTAATTTTTACATGATTTTTTAAGGTAACTTTAGATATATACATCCAGTCCTCCACATACCTGATAATCTGTATTAATTGATTATTTCTGTACAGAATGGGACCAACTGGTTCAATATCCAAATTATCTGGAGTGAAGTTCTGTATCTGGCATAAGAAAAAACTTACTTTCTGCAAAAATGGAAGCTGCAAGAAAACAAAATTAGGTCTGATTTCTTGCCAGCACTTGATACATGTGTCTTGGACATGTAGGATGAAAAATCTTACCTCAGTAAGACCTGTCTTTTTTCCTTACCCTCATTAGTTTTGTTTTCTCTCCAAAGGATTTAATTTCCATGAGGAATATGAAATTTCTTGGTTGAAACATCTGGCCTTTCAGATCTGGATAAAAAGTCTCAACCCTTCAGAACAGTTTCTGGTTTCATGAAAAACCTAACAAGCTTTGAAAGATTTTACTCAGTAGAAGTTAGTTGAAGAAGACTCAATGAAGTTACCCAAGAGAAAATGTTTCTAATTAGGGCCATACCAAATAATATGGTTAAATGTTATTCTGAGAAAGCTTTGTTTTAATAAGTAATCTGAAAATAATATTATTAAGTTCAACATGAGGTAGGGCAAAGTAAAAAGGTGTTTCTCTTCTGTGTGAAAGTGTTTATAATGTTTGGACATAGTTACTGCTGACTCTTGGAAAACTTAAATTTACAGCTTAATGTTTGTAAAAAAAATAGTTTCTGAGACTGTATGTGTGAGTATTAACAAAAATAGCATAATACTTTTCTTTTAATGTTCTTATTATTAACTTGTTCTCCTTATTTCTTTTTCAGATAATCGTAGGAGAGGCTCTCTCGGTCTTTTATAATAATTTGCACTCAAATTCGTTTGTCAGAAATAACTACATAGCCACTATTTACAAAGGCATTGGGACCTTCATTTTTGGGGCAGCTGCAAGCCAGTCGTTGACAGACATTGCCAAGTACTCCATAGGTAGGCTGCGCCCTCACTTCATTGCTGTGTGCCAGCCTGACTGGACACGGATTAACTGCAGCCTGGGCTACATCGAGAACTTCACTTGCCATGGGGACAAAGCAAAAATCAATGAGGGAAGGTGAGTCTGACTGACCTTGTGCACTTGGCTGTATAACATATTTGTTAACCTGGGGCAATGAGTTTGGTAATGCTGCTGCAGTTTTTGTGCTTCTCCTAGGATAAATTTATTGTAATGAATTTTAAACATTAAACCCTGTCTAAACCGTGGTTTTGGTTTTTTTTCCAATTTGTGAAAGCTTGTTATATTAATGTATAGATAAATGCCTAATTGCATTATGGGTGATTGTCCTTTTTTTCAGTTTCAATTGGCTTTTATTTGTGTTTCTAAAATGTTTGCATCCCAATGAAGAGAAGAATTTGAGATCTACCTTAGAAATTGGATGTAGAATAGCAAAGGAAATGTTTTGGTTGTGTCATGAAAGCAAATAAAAACTGCATATCCATTTAAATATATGCAGGACTATTAGAATCACTCTATACATTTTTCTCATTATTAAGAATTTTTTAATCTTAAATACTTATCTGCCAATTCAATTGCAGCAAGATACTGTGGGAACAAGAATAAAGCTTCTTTATTCACTTCAAACTTTAGTCATTGTGCTATAAACTCAGTGTTTGAGTGCTGCTGGAAATGTTAGAAGCATGTTCAGAGTCTTGAATGGCTTGAATGACCTTACCTTTACAGAGACTTCCTTTTTCAGAAGTTCTATATACCATATTAGTTAGAACATCTCTCTTTGTGTGGTTTTTAAGTAGATGTGTGTAGTTATGCTCACTGTCCTGTGTGCTCCTTTGCTCTTCTGGCATGTATTCCCTATAATTCTCCAGTAGCATGCATGGTATTTTTCAGTAGCTGTAGGAAAACACTGATGAAATGTGAATGGCTGTTGGTGGTAGAGGAGCAAGTGCATGGATAGGCAGTAGAACAGTACACTGGGTACGTGTGGTAGGGGATACAGGGGTGGCTTCCTAGAAAAACTGCTATGTCCCAGAGAGCCAGCCAGCCAGCTCCAAGTATATAGTTTAACTTCTTCAGGAGTTTAAAAGTGCTTCTTAAATGTAAAGAGGAGGGTGGAGAAAATTTGAATTGCTTGTGATGACTGAAATGGTCCTGAAATAGTCTTCCTGGGTTTTAGGGATGCTGGAAAAACAAGAGTAAGCTTATGCTTAAACAAAAAAATGGGGTTTTTTGTGTATGAGAATAGAATGGGGGAGCAATGGCATAGTGATTGCTTACCTTGTATTCTTCCCTGTGTTTTGACATCTCAAACTTCTATATTGGAAGTCTTTGACTTCTATATTGGAAGCGAGATTTCTTTTGGTCATTTCTTAACTGATCAGCTATTATGTTCGTATTTCCAGCTGCTGTCATGTTTCCCTTTTCTGTTGCTACTGTTTCCCCTGTAGAGTGATGTGAGAGGGCTCTCCTGTTTGGTCAGAGCTTGCCAAAGTGCTCACTTGAGTGTGTACTTGCTTGTGGGGCTTCTGCTGTCCGGTGAGGCTTTTGCATGCACAGGAAGCTGTAAGCAAGAAGGTAGCAAGTGTTAAAGAAGGGTAGGATAGCTTAAAGTGGGATATTGTGCTGTAGAGGTGTATAACTGGATGCAGTGATCCAGTAAATCTTCCAGGGTTTCTGATGGTCTTGGGCCCTGTGCCCACACAGAGGCCAAGTGCTCAAGGGCATTAACCTTTCAGTTAATAGCCCACTAAGAGGAGAGAGGTGGATTGCAGGGAGTTTTTTACAGGAAGCTGGAAGAGGTCAGTAGTCTCTCAAGCTATAGCCCAGAGATTAATTTCTATATCAGTTGACAAAATTTTTAGTGGCACACCTAGTACCATCTACTTTCGTTTGCATCAGTTAAATAGGCAGGTAGAAACGTAAAGGAAGAATGAAAACAGGACAGTCGTAGAGTTGCGTGTAAAATCATACGTTCTAAATTGGACCTATTATTCCTCTATAGTAGTAAAACTTGAGACTACATTTGAATGTTTTTAAAGTTTCATGCTTGATTGTACAGTCAAAAAGACAAATCTAATTTTTATTTCATTGAAAACAATGAGAACAGTGTAAAAATTCCTTGTGTGCTTCCATTGTTCATATTGTATATTGTGATTGGTTATCTTTTCCCTTCTCATTTCTTCTTAAAATTTTTTACTAAACAAAAGTATAAAATAGTTTCAGTATGGAGCATCCCTGGGTAGATTAGACTTGTTCTGAAATAGAATAAGTGTGTGTGTGTGTGTGTGTGTGTGTGTGTGTGTGTGTGTGTGTGTGTGTTAAAGAGATGGATGTAAGATGGAAATTTGTAAAGTATACTTTGAAAATGGTACAGAACTTAGATAATCAATCAGTGCTTTCATTTCCTCCTTAACAGTAAAACTGGAAGAAGACACATTTGAAGTAGTTTATTTTTTCCCATATGAAGATTAAGGAATAAACAATATAAGTTCTTTATAGTACTGGTATGTGTATGTTTCGTTCAGCATGGGTTCAAAACACCACTTGCAGGAACTTCTAGAAGATGAATCTCAAGAAAACAGCCTGTGTTTCTGGAAGCCCATAAGTTTTATGGTTGGAGGCTGAGAATGTTTTAGGCAAACATAATTGCATATTGTGTTCCTCCAGTACTGTTTTGTGTAAATCTGATGTTTCCAAATCTTTTCATATGTTTACTGCATGTGTTTGCCTGTGTTATAACATGGGGGGATGAGAGAAAAACAGTAATTAGTTTTTTATTTTTAAGTCACAACAATAGTATTACATTACATGTTTGCCTTATCAGGAATATAAATCAATGGATTTAGGATTGATTGTCTAAAGGAGTAAAGTGCCCATGAGTTACAGTTAGTTTCAGAAAGGTTTCTGTGAGAAACAAGCCTCACTCTTTAAAAGTTTTTTTTAAAGGTTTAATATAGGGTAAAAGGAACAGTAAACAGTGCTGGGTGCATAACCATAGCTAGAGGCACACCAGTTAATTGTAACAACTCTTCTTATATACCTTTCCCATTGCATTGGTCAAATACAATTCATAAAAATTATACATATTCAAACATTTCTTTGAACTCATTTACTTGTTCTGGGAATTCTTTAGCTTGGTTCAACCCTTGGCTTGCTTTTAAGAGTACATGCAGTAATGTGTATTGTCTTTTGGAGAGTCATGTGTTACTCCCTCACCATGGCCCCCATTTCATGTTTTCAGCAGGCGACAATTATCGATAGTCAAAGAGTCAGGGGCAGGAGTCCTTATCACATGCATTCCTTGAATATTACCTGACTATGCAGACAGTTTTAGTTATTTCCACAAGTACTTTCAATCAACATTAGCTATTTTATAAATTATTCTTATTATTGTCGCTTAGTTACAAAAGCAGAAGCCTTAGTTATTTTTCCCTACTTCTGTAGTGAACTTCTGCAGCTACTTCTGTAAAAGTTAAATTTTGTGAAAGCTGAAACTATAATATATGTTTATCATACTATTCACAAACTAAAATATCATCTATAAATGGTGCTCTGAGAATACAAGCTACATAGGGGCCAGAGCATTGGCCACAAAAAGCTGACAAATTATACTATATCAAAAGCAGTTAAATGTGATTACAAACTGTACTATATCAAAATCGTTAATAATAATTTGCAAAAGTCAATACATAATAGCAAAAGCTAACAACTACTTAGTTATTTATAACAGTTTCACTTTTCTAACCTGAGGTTAATAAAACAATTTTTGTAGACTGAAGCATCTTGTTTGCTGTATATCCTGCTGAAGGCAATCCAGTCCTTTTCAGGTTTAAATACCTTAGGCTCTCCTTGACAACTTTTGTAGTATGTATGCACTTTGCTTTGCTGAGCCAGCAGCAGTAATCAGAGGTTCAAAAACACAGTGGTGTGCTTAGTAAATCTGATTCATATTTGTTGAAAGATGCATGTAAGAGTGGGTACATATACATCCAAGTTTGTAGCACTTAAAGATCTCTAAAGTATGCATGACAATCACTGGTTATGTAAAAAAATTCTAGTTAAATATTAACATGCCCTTTTTTTCTGTGCCTCTTTGTAAGGCAATCCATTCCTCAGGCAGTGTTTGTCATTTAATTTAAGCTAGTCACAGAAGCTTGCAATATGCTACTGAATGGCACTTTCCTGAGGTGAATGACTTGTACTGAAGTGCCATCTCAAGCTTTTATGGAGATGTTGCTAGGTTTGCTGTCAGCTGGTTTTGTGTAGAGCCATGTAGTTTTCCTTCTAAATAAAAATTAAGAGCAGTAACTCAATATAAGATGCCTGACCTGGCTTGTTTTAGTTACAGAAAATTAAATTAGATATAGAAGCACAAGTTTTAGTGCCTACAAATGAAGGGAGATCAAAGTCTTGGTCTTCTGTTGTCACTGGTGCTTGCAATTAGCATGTCACTTTTATTGTACTGGTATATTTACTGCTGCTGAATTGCCTTTAGGGTACTTTCCTTAGCACCTGTAAAGATAATGACTAGTCAGTTGGCTGTTTCCCCTTCCAAATAGGCAAAGCAGGCCTCAGTAAAATAGGTAGGTGTGCCAGGCTATAACCGTGATAAAGTGGTGGTGTGAGTGAACAGTGTTTACTAATCTCTAATCTCTTCGGCTTTTGCAGCTTTCATTTTTTGCTCCTCTTCCTTTTCTTCTGGCTTTCCACTGCATACCTTGGCCTGGCCTTGAGTGGATTGGCAAAATACCCAAATTTCTCAAGGAGCAGTAGGTAGCTAGGACACATGATGGTTTCTCCCTTGGTTATTGTTAGCTAAGGCGTATTTCCCAAACCTGTCTGCTCTAACCAGTCCATGCCACATGTCCTGTTTGTTAGCTTTCCCGCATCCGAAAGACTGAGCAGAAACCACAGGTGTTCTGCAGCAGCTCTGAATTAGTATTTCAGTATTCCTCTGGTGAGTATACTTTGCTGTAGTTGCTGGTTGTCTGAAATGAGCGTGTGAACAGTGAGGCTTGAGAGTCTAGTAGAGTAACAAAGGAGAGCATCAAGAGCTGCTCTTTTCCTCTAGTATGCAAACACTTGATTAGTGTGGAATATACTTATTTTTTAGTATTTGGCAGAGGGGGAAAAGAGCCAACTTTATTAGGTACTTGTTCAGTTAAGCTGAAATGTATCGCGCTTCAAGATTTCAAGACAGTGATAGTGTGCCTTCTGACTCTGTCATTGGGATGTACTGAACCATGGTGTGGCAATATTAAGTGGTGGCTCCCAACTCATTTTGGCAGTCAGGAATTGCTAATTCAACATTGGTTGCCTTTGCATAGATAAGCATTTGGAATCTCCAGAAAGCAAGATCTGGAACCCAGGAAACACTTGGCTAGATGGACCTGAACCTGGTAAAGGTCAGTGTTAGTTGTCATCTTAAGCAAAGAATGAGTATTTCCTCTTGGTTGTAAAATTTAATCTCAAAAAAATTACACCTAAAAATTTAAATAAAGATTCTGTTGATTTTTTTTTGGAGGCGATTGAGAACTGAGTAATGATGATAGGTGTTTCTCTCCAGTTTTATTAAGTTCTTTCTAGAAGAAATAAGAACTAAAACAAGATCAAACAAAGCTCCCTAAGCCTTCCCAGCAAAGAACGAATCAAAACTGAACAAAAACTCTACAAAATCTATGAAGGAACCCCCAAACCAAGCTTCTGGTATTGACAAGTTGTGTGTGATTCAAAGAATATTTGAATTAGTCTTATTTAATTTTCAAACAATGTAGAAGGTACTGTATAGAGCTTACATTATTTTTAGAATTTAATTTAGGATTGTGCTGTCACGTTGGTGAGTGTGTATATATATATAATTTTATAAACTTGGCAGTACAATCTGCATTTTAAAGCCTTGTGTAAAGGTCAGGTGCATCGAGTCTGATACTATTTAAATTTACATTTTATCCACAAAATGTTAAAAAATAAGTATTGTGCCATGAAGTATGCTGTACTCTTACTCAGTGTCTGCTGAATAATTTCACAGGGATGATTATATACTAGGGTGTAATAATGTACTAGTTAGTGCTCATGCAAATGATGCCTCCCTAGAACTTCCCAGCTTTAGACTGTACTTCTTTTAATTTTCTCATTTGAAAATCATTTCCTGCAGTAATAATGTAGGGAAAAAACAAGTTTACAATGTCTGTATTCAGTAAGGAATGACAAACACAAATTTACTAATGTTGTGTCGAATTAACAACATTAACCCTTGAAAGCAAAATGCTTTTATTTTATGCATTCCTCTTCTTCCTTCTCTTGCTGTTTTTCTGTTGTGCCATAGTGGGTATGTAAGTCTCTGAAACAGACTAACTGAGACAAATCCACTAAGTGGATACAAATTTAAGAATCAATTCAGATATCTGGTTATTGGGTTATAAAGGTATTCTTCATAGTTTTGGATTAATGTGAGATAAGTATTTTTATACCAATGATGGTGAAAGCTATTTTTAAAAAAACTTTATAAAATATCATCATAAAGAGGCTTAAGTTATTCCAGAAAATAAATATGCTGGCTTCTCTCATTTCTCCTAAAAGATCATTTTCTAGCCTTTTGAGTATATCTTTTGAGTTACCTTCTCCCCATTATTATAATGTCCACATAATCTTGAAGACTGGGGAGATGTTGTTACAGTGATTGGCAAGAATGGGTTAAATGTTTGATTAATGTGGAATTTTGACAAAGCCCTGTGAGTACTCATCCATTTTTTAACCATGGGGAGGACACGCTGGCTCCTTCACATGGCTTTTTAGAGGTATCTCAACAGCCTCATCATGGCATCATCTGCCTTCCTCAGCACCACTGGATGTGTGTCTCATGGACTCATGGGCTTGTCTGACTAATCCTGGTAAGATCCTCTGTGGCTGGATACTACCTCTCCTCGCTGAACTTTGCTACTAAGCATGAGGACCTGGAGGCTGGAAAAGATCTTTCTAATTGCTGACCTTCTTTAATGAATTTGTATTTTGTTTTTATACCTCTCCAGCTGTACCTTATGGTGAGTTAAAAGGAGAATGGTCAACATATGGTTTAATTTCTTGAAACCTTCAATTCACTGACTTTTACTCTGAGGTTTATTTATTGAGCTCTCATTTAAGGTGTAGATTTGGAGGCCTTCTTGTCTCTTAAAACATCTACTCTTGAGGTATTGCTGGCTTGTTTTGGTTCTTCTTTTGAGATGCATAAATGAGGGGTTTCTGTTACATTCATATATAAGATCTGGATCTTATAAATGCCAGATGTCCCCTTGTGATGGAATTTTATTGTCCTTTAAGACTGCAGCTGAAAAATCTGGATTGAATTTCAAACCTGGATAATTGCTGGGTCCAGTTTTTGGGGTTTTTAAAAAATATGATAAAACTGAGTCTTCAGAAATGCAATTCCAAAACTTATTTCACATTTTGGAACTGATATATTGATACTACTTCCATAATAATGCAGTTTCAGTGTCATACAAGGAGGCAGGTCAGGTTTCTGTTTCTGAAAGTGGAGTAATGAATACTGCAAGGGCAAGAAGATGCATGTAGCAAACATCTCACCCCCCTAGTTATTCTATGCCCATTAAAATGAGAGAGTGGATCCCCTACTTAGCAGGGTTCTATACTCATCATGTAAACCAAGCAGCCTTTTTATTCCATGAGTGTAAAGTGCTTGAGTGTCCTGCTCTTAGACACAGAACAGTAGCAGATGGGAGGCTGTAAGCATAACATGTTCTTCCTTAGTTAAAACACAATATAATTGTCCTCCAGTCCTCTACCTGCTTAGGCTTTCCAAATTTACTACAAATTTTTCTTGAAAGCAGTATGTACTACATTTTAGCTGAGGAGTGTGCGTTTGTCACATTAATGCAATAACTAACTTCTAGCTGGGAGTGGGAAGTCCAGATCTTTTCTACTGAAGGATGTGAAAATATGTCTAAACAGTCCTTTGGAAGACTAGCCCTTTAAGCAAATAGTTCTAGGTGTGATGGCAAGTTTCTAACTGAGCACTTAAGAGTGTGTGTGTGCAGTGTTTGTGTACACACATATTCTGTTTTGCTTAACCTCTGTTCCTGAACACATGTGGGTGATCTGCAAATGAATACTGACAGTGGCAACCACTTAAAGTGGTTTCTGTAATTATCTTCTCTAGTATGTATTATAAGGAATTTGTTGTTAAGGCCTTTTGTAGCTGAAGTTTGAGTCATGTTGTTAATCAATTCGGAGAACATGCTTTAATATTTCAGAGCTTTAGAATGAAGCTAGAACAAAATCATTAGTTATTGTTCTCAAAAATCCACATTTTCCCTTCATGGGACAGGTGAACATGAAGGAAGAACAGAGCATGGTATGAATATTCAGAAAGTGAACTGAATGCCAGCATATTCACACAGGTTGATAGTGGCCTTCTCTTCTAAGGACGTTAAGTTTGGTTGCAGTTTGCAGTACAGTTTGTTGTATCTTGTTGCTTTAACAATGGTCAAACTAATTCTCCTCAGTACAAATTCTTGTACAGTGTAATATTTTTTTTCCCTATATATAATTGTCCTCCAGTCCTCTACCTGCTTAGGCTTTCCAAATTTACTACAAATTTTTCTTGAAAGCAGTATGTACTACATTTTAGCTGAGGAGTGTGCGTTTGTCACATTAATGCAATAACTAACTTCTAGATATTACTTTTTGTTAGATATTACTTTTTTTTGCTTCTTTTGCTGAGTATGGATGTTGCAGTGGGACCTAAAAGTTCAGAGTTCTGGGTTGGGAGCAACACTGAAAGCCTCATGACAAAGCAGATCCAGGAATCTGTCCCGGAAACTGCCCTTCCTAGATTATTTGTCAGCTCACTAAGCACATGCATAGAAATTAAACCTTTGAACCTGAAGTGGTAAATATTACACCATATTGTAGAAGGCTGCTTCTTCAGAGACACCCTATGCAGTCCGAGCTTTGTTGTCCCCGAAAAGCACACTTGCACAGCTAGCAAGGACGTGTTTGTGCGTGAAACACTTCCTTTTAGCTTAAACTTAACTTTGGATATTTGTAGCCCTCTAATTTCAGTCTGTCAGTTTTCTGTTTATGGTAACGGATAATGCAGCTGTCAAGGTTCATAATTATAATTGTATTACTGATGTACAGATTCATATTACAACTCAGATGTCTAAAGGAAAAAACAGTTCCCTGCTTCAGTTGATGTATTGCTCCTATGCTGACTGTGCTCAAAACCAGCTGTGTGTAGTCTGCCACTGCAAATTCAAAATGTAATCTTCAAAGAAAGTTTTTTAGGAAATTAGAGCTGACTGTTTTGACATTGATAATTTATTTCAACACAATTGCCAAGGTAGTGCCCTTTACCAATCATGTGCCAGGAATTTGTCAGCTTTGTTCATATCTCCTGCTCTGGTTGTAGCCCTGCATGAGCTGTGAGTGCAGATAAATCACTGAGCAGTTCCAGAAGCAGGGTGCCCCTGCCAGACAGCTGGTATGGGACTGACCCATATAACTTTGTTTGAAGTTCAACCAAACTTGTGAAACTCTCATGTTGTCTGTTCTGTGTATCCCTTCAAAACTATAACTGTGTTAAAACAAAAAACAACTATGAGTCCAAAAAACCTTTGCAAAACTTCCAAGGCTTATGTATTATTTACTTCTATTTAAATGAATGCTTTTGTTTTCCCTTGTTTCATTAGATAGCAACTGGTTTGCTCTGGAATTTTTAAACTTAGGTCAAGAGTCTGAACATTCACTTTAAGTTAACCTATTTCTATTAAATGACCTGTCTGTCCCTCTCCTTATCTGTCTCCCTGCCTGTCAGTAAGGGGAGTATTTCTATAGTAAAGTATTATTTTGCATTAAAATTACTTGACTTTTATAGAATGTACCAATATTCTGTTTTGAAACTTCTTGAAGCTCTGTTGAAAACCAAAGTGCACTTAATGATTCAAGCATAACTAAATGGATTACTTCTCATTTGGCAGTTTCCATCAGTGTCATGAATCAGAAATTGGACATGCCAGACACTTACTATGTGTTTACTAGGGGCATACTGGTATGTTGTATATAGGACTGCTTATTTCTTTTATGGAGCTTTCAACCTGTGAAATGCTCTACACTACTGAAATTTCCATGTATAGGAGTTTTCATCAGAGGCTGATTTACTAGTTATCACTTCTGAAAATGTACATGCAAAAAAAACCTGCAGAAAACAACTGAAGCAGCTTGGATACCAAGTCATTTGAAAGGAGTAGAAGTCCACACATGTACTACTGTTCAGATAGTGCAGCTTTTTCCTTAAGCACTTCTTTCACCCTTATGTCGTTACTATTCAAAATATAATGTGGTTGGTTTGGGAACACTTACAGACCTAGTGAAATTATTAATCATATTTGAGAAGTTTGAGAAGGAACTTAGAGCAACTATGCATAATTTTACATGGAAGGAAAAATGAGCCATGATAATGAATAAAAGCCTTTAAATATTTAACCCTCAGAAGTTTCTAGGCTGCTGGTGCATGTTGAAATGGGGCTGTACTTGATCTGGGAGCAAAAGGAGCTGCCTTTGCAAAAGAAACTGACTGGTGGTAGGGAGAATTGAATCTGGAAAGTGAACATGCTCTAATGAAATGAGATGCAGTTCTGCAATCTGGGTCTTGTTTCTGAGCTTACATCTCCTTTGCCTTAGTGTGAATTGGACCTTTTGAATAGTGATAGGTAACATTCATTTTCGTGACTGAAACTAGAACCCTTCCCCCTTTAATGGTTTTCAGACTAAGCTGGGATGAAATCTGTTTCAGTAGCTTATCCTGCTTAAGGTCATTTGAAATCAAAATACATACTTGTGTTCAGTGCATCATGAAAATTATTTGGAAGCTAGCTGTGGCCATCCAAGCAGGTAGATGCATCTTCTCATTCACAGAATTTCACTGGTTTGCAAAACTTATATCTAAGGTAACAGGAGGAAAAAGTCTTATAAGATAAAATTTGGGGTGTGTATAACTGTATCAAGCACATAGTACTGCAGGAGCACGTATCCCCTTAACTGTTCTCCCACTGCTTCCTTTCCTTTTCCCCTTTGAAGATTACAGGAATCTGCTGGAAGATGTGTCCTGCATACTTGTCAAGCACTTCTTACCCAAAGTAGTCCCTTTAAGAAGGAATAGCACATAAATCCCTGATTTAATAGAGATTATAATTTTCTGTCTTCATTCCCTTTATGAAAAATAACATTACTGCCAATCAAAAATGTATTGTGGGTAAGTTATGCAGACACAATAAATGGAATAGGAGTGTTCTAGTGCATGTGAGAGCAAACTACTACTCTTTAGAAATGTTGGTTTGAGTACCTCTTGCTGCCATTTTCACTTTTAGTCTTTTCCTGAGATGGAATTATTACTAAGAGAAGTAAACAAAGTCACAATTTTTATTTTCTTCCTTATTGGAAGAGGCTACCTGGAAATGTAATGGAAAGTTAAACTTTCCTTTTGTGCATTAAGTTAAATGGAATGATAAAATCAGAACCGTTGAAAGATAACTTGTTTTGTAATAGTTTTGCAATGTGCACGAGGAAATTGCAGCATGGAATTTTGTTGGACTTTGGAATATTGAAAGCTCAAAATGTACATGTTTTTGTGTGGCATAAATGACAAGATTTGGTAACTGCTTGCCTCTTTGCTAAAAAAAAAATAAATTGGAAGTTCACGTGTAGATTGCTGCTTATTTTAAAAGGAAAAAAACAGTAACAGTATGAAATTTTTTAGTACTGGTTATTTTACAGTCAAGTTTATTTCCCTGGTAGCTGTTGATACAAACTTCTGCTGTCAGATGTGAAATAGCTAGTTTAGGTAGTCATTGCTCTGTTAGATTGTTCCATCAGTGTGTAATACTTTTGTTCAAATCAAATTTACACAATATCTGCACGCCTGAATGTACCATCAGTTAGTTTCGTCAGTTCCCAGAGAGTAAAGAAACAAACCCCCATAAAATCCTGCTTTTAACCAGCTTCAGAATCTGGTCAATCTAGCACTTAAGACAACCCTTACAGTACTCTACTGCTGATTAAAACTACTTCATGTTGATGCTGAGCTTGAGGAAAAGTTACTTTATGCTCCTGTTTCTTGCACAATCAGCAGTCTTTGTTTCAAAGGCTGGTGGTTAGGAAGGTGATTAGAAATAGGTAAATACCTATCTCTTCTTAGAACCTGTTGGATTGGGTTTATGTCAGTAGGATAAGCAGGGAAATTTAATTGTGTGTGATAGACTGCAAAAGGAAAAAAGTGGAAGGTCTGCAAAAACATGGTCACAGTATCAAATCATGTGTATTACATATCATTGCATTACATTGGCAGCTTCCTCACTGTCTACTGCTGCATAAAGCAGAGCTGAGTGGAACCACCCTTCACCCAGATATGGTTATGGAATTGTGCAAGATACTTGCTAGTAAATGTTAGGTCTCCCTTTGAAAAAATTATCAATGAAATATTCCAGAGGAGGACCGCTGAATTGGAAAGACTCTAGCAGCGTTTTCCTGTGTAAATGTGTGGCTTTGTACTAAAGTGTGGGTATAATTACTGTCAGACAAGGAAAAAAGTGGAGAAATTTGGAACATGGGGTTCTGAGTAGTTCTTGATTTTGTTCAGTAGATAAACTGCTTTTGTATTTATTTCAACTTTTCTTTGCAGTAATGACAAAAGGGCTTAATTTCAGAGTCCTCAAAACTTGCTGCTCCCACTGATCTTGTAAGTTGTAGTAGTGCAAGTCCAGCACATGAGGAAAGAGTGAATCTTGGGAGAACAAGTTGATTGTTGAATGCAGAGAAAATTGACTTTAAAGAATGTGGTGTTTAAGTGTAGAATTAGAACTTTAAACCATGGCACTGAAATACTAGAAATATTTCACTGACAAGCATGTGTCACAAGCGTTGGCTTACTCAACACAGGCATGCTGAGCTTCAGCACTCTGGCATTTATTCCCTTCCAGATCATGGAATGGGTAACACAAATGTCAGTGGAAGCTTTGAGTCAGACTGGGAGAATCCAGAGAACTTGAAGATGGAAAGGACATGCTGGCTAATCCAGCTGGGTGTATTTATTTGCTTTGACATGGGAGTGTGCATAATGTTTTGCTGAGCCTTCTGTTTTTCTCTAAGGGATCATTTCATAATTCTGTAGTTATGTTGGGAAGATTTCCTTATCAGCCTCTGACATGTCTATTGAAGCACCACAGGATGCCCTTTCTTGTGGAATATCTCTTTCTACTGTCATTTACTTTAATTTCTCACCATTTAATGCTCCACTGTAGCAAATGTGTTTAGCTGTTCTCTAGCTGTTCTCAGGCTGTTAATTTCCCTGACATTTGTCTTAAAGTTTCTGCACATTCAAGCGTTCATGTGAAAATATTAAATAAAACATTAAGCTTGTTTACTGAGTTCCAGTGTCAGTAATTACCTTAAGAAGGCATGTACTTTACAAAATAATGCCAAGCAGAACTTACTACTTAAAACATGCATTTTCTTGTAAGTCACAGTCCAAGAAAAATGATCCTTTTATGTGCTGTGTACTGTGTTCAATTTTTCTACTAATTGAAGAAACATAACCTGTCAGGCTGGCTCTGCTCCCTGGGCTAAGCTGGCCTTGTGCATGGAAAGTAATAGAAGGTTGTCAGTGTCAAGTCCTCCAAGGCAATCTCTCTTAGTCTTGCTTATCTGGGCTTAGAAATCCTGCCTAAAATAACAAAGTCATTCAGCTGATATGCTTCTTGTAGGAATTGTTTGTACTTTGATTATTTTTCCAGGTATTCTTTAAAAATGCAGACATTCAGTAATGAACCATAGTCATAAATTGTAGTCAATCTTACGGCAACCTTTTTAAGAACTACTGTGTCTTTACTTGTGTCATTACTTTTTTACTGTCTTTGTCTTTATTGGAAACTATGTGAAATTCATGACGAAGCTAAGTTTCAAGAAAGCAAAACAGCCCTTAAAATACCTTCTTTTAAGACCTTTTTATGATGTCCAGCTCTACTGTGTACATTGGAAACTAGGAGTATACTTTAAACCTCAACTGAGACCTGAAACTGGTTTTATGATACTACTTAAGGTATTCTTCTAACTTGGGAATAATGTGTTGTCCAAGTGGAAGTAATTAAAGCTTGTGCTTTTTTCCTGTTAAAATGAAGCCATATTTCTGACATAGGAAGAGATCTGTGGGATAGGTATTGATGGAGTGAAAGACTCTGAAAAACTGTTTTTTTGATGTCAGAATTGGCCATTTCAGAAACAATCAGAACAAGACTGCACTTGCCAGCTCTATTTCATGATACTTCAATTTCACCGGATATTGTTCTAAGACTATTTTGAAAAGGATATTTTGGAATCTGATGTGTGAATTCTATTGGGCTAAGTTAGCCTTTCTTTCACTGGTGAAAGGTGGGGATTGGAGAGTTGTCTCTACTGTTTTATTGCTGGCTCATGGCAAACCAGCACTTGCAGTAGGATCACAAAGAAGACAAGTGCTTGGCTGGTCTGATAGACATGACATTCCGCTGGCTTTGGGAAGACATTATTTATGTGCTGATGAATTGTTGGGAAATTTTTTGTTGTCAATATTAGTGTTTTGAAAGGATTTTAAGATCTTTTAAAATGTCTTTTTCTTAAGGAAATCTAGAGACCAGCAGTATTGCCAAAGAAGTTTCACTTCTTTGGGATTGCACTATGTGCAGGTTGGATCAGTACTTTGTCCCAGTTGTATTTCTGGCAATACTTCATGTGCTAAGCACAATATTTTCAGTCATGTACAGCATACTTATCTATGCCTGATAAGAAATGCATTCAAAGTTTGTAATATTCAACTTGGGACAAGGTATTCTTCATGTACCTTAGGCTAATAAATTCCAAAACCAAAAAATACAGTAGTCAAGAACACACTTAAAAGGGTACAGGAATTCCAAAATAAATTTAGGGAATGGTATTTTTTCCTTTTATCATTTACTAGTCTTCTAAATTCCTTCAGCTGGCCACAGGTTGCTTTCAATAGTTGTAGAAAATATCATCTTATGGCCAAGAGGAATACCCCCAGAGCTATTGGATAGAGTACTATCACAGGAGCCAATAATTCCTTATTCTGTATCTTCTGTAGAACAGCATGCTTTGCATTCTCAGATGACATGTTTGAAGGACAGGACTCTTCACAATGTTTGTTGTGTTGGTTTTCATAGTTGACTCTTGCCTAGAAATATTAAGTGTTTGAGTACAAGAGTGGAAAAGGGATGTCTAGCTACAGTGTAGTCTTAATTTTTGAACTTTAAACATCTGAAGCTAGTACATTGTCAAAGTTTTTCTTTTTAAGAAGCTAATTGGAAAATACCAGTTGGTGAAACAAAAGTCATCTTATTTCAGACTGCTTATTTAGTACCTCTGAAATCAAAAGCTGTTGCTGTCAGTATTTTAAATCAACTGTAAACAAAAAGCTCTAAAACCTCTGGAATAAACCTGTGTAGACTTTTTCTGATGCAGTTTCTAAATGTTACACATGCCAAATAATTCAGGAAGTTTTGCAGTTTCACTTGTGCACAAGACAGTTTCATTGCCGCCTTTGTGGTATTTGAGCAGGGCATCTTTAACCTCATTATCTTGCTGCATGTCAGAGCTGCCTTTGTTTCTCCTAGTCCAAAGAGTGGAAATGTTTCCTTTGACTAAGAGTTTCCCTGGCCACAGGGTCTCTGCCTGGCAGAGGCACCCCAAAACAAGGGACCTGGCGGATATGGTAGAGGTCAGACTGCAGAGCTTTGAAACTTCATTAAGCTGGGCATGTTTTTGTATGCCAAACTGCTGAGGGGGGAGTGCTGTGGTTGTTAAATGGCACAGAAGCCTGGCTGAAACCTGGCTGGTGGCCTGTGGAGCAGCACTGTTACAAGGCTCTGTGCATAAAATGGAAAAAAGTAGTGCCAAGTACAGTTCTTTCATCTCCCTGCTAAGACAAAATTGTCTTTACATTTTGCGTTATTTTCTTGAAGAGGAGGTGGATGACCTTTTTTTTACATCTGTGGCTCCTCACAAAACCAGCTGTGCAGGGGAGGACCTGGCCAGAGGAATCCTGGACTGCCAGTGTCAGTTGTCAAGTCTTTGGGAGCTGAAGGCAATGTTGACACTCTCAATGAGATCACCAAGTACGAATCACTTCTACAAATTAGATGGAGTGTCATATTTTGCAGTTGACTGGCTAGTAAACTGCATTCGTGCCTTTCCCCCTACCTTTCAATAATAAATAATCAGGGTCTGTATGAATCATACATTTCACAAAGGTGTACAAATGTAATATAAACTACTACATATTATTTGTGAACTACTGCCTCTTGATGGTGACTAAATGCAAGTGATTGTTTTGGGGTGATTAATGTAATTTGTATTCATACATATACTGTGACTATAAGGGACTTTTAAGAAGTAAATACATTTAAAGTATTCTGGCATTTGTCAAGATGAACTATTAAGGGACACTTGTCTTTAAGATGTGTTCCCTTGCTGTTCGAACTTCAGTCAAAAGTCTAGTACTTACTGCCTGATGTAGAGATCAACTTAACTCTGGAAAAGGATAACTGCTGAGTAGTGAAGTCTGTACTCTTGGTCAAAATCTGTGTGATGTCCCTAGGGAGCCTCCTTGAAGAGTAGTATGGACATGTTTGCATTTACCAGTTCACTTGTATAATATACATTAGTATCACTGCAGACTGAATGTTTTAAAAGGAAACTGATGATGCCTGATCTTTTCTTTTCCAGACTATCATTTTATTCTGGCCATTCTTCATTCTCCATGTACTGCATGCTCTTCGTAGCAGTAAGTATGCTCTTTCCATCTAAGTGATAACAAAAGATGTGTTAGCTACCCAGTACTGAATACTTACTTGGCTGCTATGCATATGGCTTTTGTAGGATGCTTGTCTGGTACAGTTAAAGACTTCTCAGTAGGAGTTGTAAGGGTGGTGATACTGGGACAAGAAGTAGAATGATGTTCAGTATGCCAGAGAATACTTAATATGGTACTTGGCTTGTGTGCCGTGTCTAAAATGAGCCCGGTGACAAGTGTGTTTTGAAAAGAAGATGCTACTTAAATTAAGTTACATTTAAAGTATTATAAACCTTATAAAATTTATAAGGCTTATAATACTTTTAAATTTATAAGCCTTATAAAAATCTGTAATGAAACATGTCTGATCTAATGAGATGTGCAAAGCCTATTTTAAAATAAACAAAGACCCTTAAACACAGATCAGGTATGTCTGGGCCCATAAACACAAAACAGCAGATCAAATTGAATTTTCAAATTCCTTTTTATTTTTCTGTATTTTTTAAGGACAGAGAGGCAAGAGTGAGGAAAGCAAGGGGACAGTAAATATTAGTGATAAGATCAATTCAGAAGTGCTTCATTTCGGGATTACTATATTTTTGTTGAAATTGTTCCCGTGAACTAGGACAAATAATCTTCACTCTTAGGGAAGACTGATTTTATTGTTCTCCCCGTGCTAAGTGGTAACATAGAAGGCATTAACAACTTTATGGAATTTTGTTGTTAATGTAGTTGAAAATTAAACTCTAGTCCTGGACATAAGTTGCTAACATAATATATGCATTCCATGACTTTTACAGACCTCAGATTAAATTTTCTTTTTTTGTCTTTGTTGCATTTTATTTTTTTCACTCTCTCAAGGCATTAGTACAACATCCATTGTGAGTGAACCAATTGTTCAAACTAAATAAAAACCCCTGCAATTACACACAGAAGAGGTGGCTGTTCAATATGATTGAGGTAGTTTTTAAGCTTTATTTTAAAATAAAGCTATCTCAGAAGCTTGATGTTCAGTTTTGATCTGTTATGTAGGTTTTTTTATGGCTAAACCTGTTCAGATTGTCTTCCCTGCTTACCAGTCTTATCTAATGTAAATACAAAGAGTTCATAAAAGTATTATATCCTGGGTTTGACTCAAATATGGTGGTCTGACTTCCTGTTGGCTGTTAAAGTGTTTTTGCTCATTATGACTGGCAATCTCCAAAATTTTATGAGTCCACTCATAATAGCGCTTCAAAACCAAACCCACTCTTTCCATAGTACAGGGAAGCAATTACTGCTATACAGAGTGCACCCTAATACTGACTTACCCCTCTGGGCTCAGTCAGGCCCTTCTCATCCAACATCTTCTCACATGGTTTTGTTAAACAACGTGATAATGTGACACTTAAATCTCACAGAAGGACAAACCTGGAGATAAGAAAAACCTTGGTAGGTGTGTAGCAATATGTGTTGTTTATAATTCATACTGACTGGATTTTAGTTGTCTGTCAGGGATCTGAAGCTGTCTGAGCTTTTACCTCTGTCCCATGTGTATAAGGTATGTTCTTCTGCAGGCTGGGTAAACGGTGGTGGTCAGGAGAATTCTCAACTCATTAATTGAAGGTAATGGGTCACATTAGGTAATACAACCCTCTAGATGCATACAAGACAGAAGATGTCTTGAACAGCCTGGACTTAAGACCTTGTTTAGTTAACCTACTGGGCTTGGAAAAAATTCAGCCTTTGGCAAGAAAGTAAAGAGTTCTTTATTTTGAAGTTACTAACTTCATGTGGCTTGAATAATGCTTTCTGGAGTGCCTGTGGCATATTCTTTTGAATCCATGCAAAGAGCTTGTCTGGAAAGTTCTTGAAGAGGAAATTATGAACCTTAGCTGTCTTGGGGCTTTGTGTGTATGAGTTTGATTCTTGGCAACCTCCCACATGGGCAGGTGGCAAGTCAGTGCAAATCAAACCCTTCCTATGCAAGCTACATCAGAATACCATAAATCCTGTCTTTGTGTCTGTCCTGGTTCAGACACTTGCTGTGCTCAGAGCTGTCCTTGTGTTCACTCAGGTCTGTAGTAACTGCAAAACATGGCTTTGCTTAGTAGCATCCTTAAACTAGAGGGGTACAAATGCCTTTAACTCTTCTAAGATGACAGGAAGTGTTTCACTGGAGATCACTTTGTTTTCCATTAATTAGTCAATGAGTTTCCAGAGCCCTGTCTGTTTCTGCACCCATTTTTTGTCTTTGGCTGAGCCATATTGCCCATTAAAAATAAAGAGGCTTTGTGGAGATTAGACTTCTACTTCCTTCTGTCTGATAATAAGATTATTCATTATTCATAGAAACTGCCATGACGCCATTGTAGGGACATCTGAAGAAGAGAGCCATTAATGGCTCCTGTGCAGCATGTTTTTGTCTTGCTGATTAACATAGCCTTAGTACATACCAAGAAACCAAATCGAGTTCAGATGTCTTCAAAAGGACAGCTAGTGCAGGAAGGTGAAGAAAATACACACACACACGTGCGCATGTGGCAAGGCAGAGTGCTGCTGCTGGCTCCAAGCCAAACCTGCAGCACTTGATGCCTTGTTTGTTTTCTGAACTCTGATGCTGGCTTCATCTGTGCCCTGCACCCATTCTGCAGCCACGGGCTGAGTCACCAGCAGGACAGGCTGTTAGCATGTGGCATTACTCAGAGGCTGTGTTAATGATAACCAGACACTAGCATGCCGCTTTCTGGAGCGGCTGGAGGAGTCTGGGGGGTGTGTGTGTGTGTGTACTGCAGAAAGTGTGCTCTTAAAAGGTAGCTGCTGAATGTATGTCAGTGTCAGGTGAATCCATGACTGTAGACAACCAGTCCTCGGAGGAGCAGCTGAGGGAGCTGGGGGCTCAACCTGGAGAAAAGGAGGCTCAGGGGTGACTTTACAGCTCTAAAACTGCCTCAAAGGAGGTTGTAGCCAGGTGGGGTCCTGGGCAGCCAGCAACAGGATGAGAGTACTTGGAAAAGATTGTCAAGCATTGGACCCAGCTACCCCCGGGAAGTGGTGGAATTGCCATCCCTGGAAGTAGTTAAAAGAGAAGTGTGGATGTGACACCTGGGGACATAAATGAGTGCTGGATTTGGCAGTGCTGTGTTAACAGTTGAACTCAAATGATCTCAAGGCTCTTTTCCAACCTAAACAATTCTGTGATTCTATGACATTTTTGACTTGGCAAGCATTTGGATTTCTTCAAGAGTCTGAATTATGCTAAGGAGTATTCCTTTCTTCTGCTTGCCAGGAGATTGCCAAAATTGAGTCCTCACTGCATGACTTTGCTGGTATCAGGAGAAAAAGCTGCAATTTTGAACATAATCCTATGCTGCGTGTCCCATCTCATAGCAGGGGCCACACATGGAAACACCACGCACTGTATTAGTCATCAAATTCTCTACTTTAACTCTTTGTTGCATGGAAATGTTAAATAGTTTATATTATCCATCTGTTTAAATAAGCAGCAGTATACATAATTTGTTGCTCTCACAGCACAGAGGTCATTGCACCTGTAAAAAAGCTGTTGTGTCTCGCTAGAAAAATTTAAATCTTGGGTTTTCAGCCCACTCCCAGGTTAAAGTTAAGTTTCTTATGTTTCCTAACAGAGAATTAATGAAACCCCAGAAAAAAACCTGCTTGCAGTCTGTCAGTCTAGGAAGCTATGGTGGAGAATGTATTTTGAGACTCATTTGGCAGAGCTAGATGGGTTAGTTGGGTCCAAGTAGAGCTGTTATCTCTGGGATAAGAGCTTCTGCCAACAGCAGCTTTGTGTGCAAGCTAGAGGGAATTTGACCGCAACAGTATGTGGGAATCCAGTGACCTAAAAACAGATGATGGATCCCAAATTATCTGTGTTGTCCTCTCCTGATGCTGCTCCTTTTTTTCCACAATTAAACAGCTGGCATGACCTCTCCTGTTTCAAAACTATTGAATCCTGGTTTGGAAATGGGAGAGCAAGTGTAGTGGAGCACCTCTTCTACCAGTGTCCATGTGACCAAACTAGCACTTTGGCCCTAGAGGGGGGATGCTGCAGGCAGTTCTTGACTTTTCAAGTTAAGTATGTTTAAAAAGTTATTTTAAATTAAAATGCTAAATGCATGCTGCCATCAGTAGTGAGAACAGTTGGTAGAAATGGGTGTGGCCCTGAGGATTATGTTTCTGTAACAGAATCAGTTTTGGCTGTAGCTGGCCTGGGCACTTCCCTGCCGGCACCTATTCCAGGATGAAGAATAGAGCTGCACAAACCCAGAGGCAAATAGCAAAGCCAAGAGGCACTGCTATTCTGGGGATGGCAACGTGTTTGTGCTGCTTAGACTTGGGACAGAAAGGGATGATGAATCTTGCACAACGTAACTTGAGTGGCTCTCCTACAAGTCATTGGGAACATTTTATGTATCCAAGGTCACATGGATTTACAGATGAGGACAGTAAATGGTGTTTCAATGGCTGGGACTGAAAAAGGCTGCAGCCTTCTTTTGCAGAGAGATCATAGGATAAACACAAGTGAAAACAGGCTTTAGGTTGCTTTTGTTACTCAATGCTCTGAAATGTGCCAGTCAACCTCTGCTCTCAAACTCTGATTTTAATTGTTTATGTTGGGATGGGAAGTTGTGTGAAACATTACTCAAACGACTCTTTGACACAGTATTTTAGCTATGTCTGTTTGCACAGCACCTATTTCTTCACTTTTGCAAATGCTTTTGACTAGAGCTACAGAACTGTCTTTATTGTGTTCTTGCCCACATGAAAGTTGAGGACTAGTCTTGCAAAACTAATGAAAACACATGTGTTACTGAAAATGCTTTGTTTGGCTGTAGCTGTGCATAGTATCAAGTACCTTACTTTCAGCAGATGAAAAAATAAAGGATAACTGGTCTTGCTGCAAGGCTCAAGTATGGAAGCACTCATGCTTCTACCTGTATGTGCTCCTAGTATTCTTTTAATACTGTTATTTAGACTTTTTATGGTAAGAAAACAAAAAAACCTGATTTCTCCATGGTTTGCTTGGAAGTTAGGGTCACTAGTAATAATTCCCATATTGTGAACTGGCTCCTCTAGAACTGAGCTGAAAGCAATACATTGCAGTGCTCTAATTCTTCTAGTAAATGTTAAAGTACCAACTTCCAGCGTTTTTTTCTATCAGAAAAGAGGTAAGTGTTGTATTCCAATTTACAACAGAATAAAATGTTACTGTTTATCCTACTCTATGGTAAAAATTATGTCAATGTGAAATTATTTTGGCAATGTACAGCCAAATTGAGGCTGGAGAATTAAAACCCAAATAACCCCATTGCTCACTGGAAAAGTAGTATTTGTTTAGAACAGATTGATTACAGTGTTGATATTGAATTGAAAGCTGAGCTGTTACTAGTAACAGGCATTTATGCCCATTGCTTAGGAGGCGGCTTTTGCACATCAGCTGCCTTTGACAGCAGAATGCAGCTATCTTAGAGAGCCTGGACTGGTACATATTCTGCCTTTTCTTGCTAGTTCAGCCGCTTCCTCCCCAGTTCAGCTCTCCCATAGATCAGTTCCCTGTAGGGTTGTTCAAACATCAGAGCTGACACAGGGAAGACAGATATGGTCAGAGTAATAGGGATATACCATCCCTTTGAACAGCAGCTCAGGCATACCCCCACAGTGAAGGCACTGCAGACCTGTATCTTCTTCCCTCACTGGAAGGGGAAGAACTAATTCTGAACTGTTGCTTCTTTCTTTTTTATTTTCTGCCCAATGAAAATAAAACAAAAGACATATAATAATGAGGATTGACCAGGGTCATAAATATGTATTTATGAAAAGGAGGTGATCTCATTAAAAAAGCAAATTGTATTGACAGGCATCAAAGTCTAAGTTGCCTTTTTTTTTATTCCTTTAATTTTTTTTTTTTAGAAGCCCAGCTCATGAGTGACTCATGAATTCTTCTACAGCTCTGTATTCCTTTTAGAATACAGTTTTCTGTTTGGATATGAGCCCCCTGTGTTTAAAAGTACTTGGGAGAGACATTATCCATATTTCTGGTTTGCAGGCAGTGTCTTGTTGGCTGATGCCTATAGCTCTGTTCATAGATGCAGTGCTTCCAGGTACAACATAAGGTGTTGCACTTCCATGTAATATTTGCATAAGTGTAAGATTGTATATGACACACATATTGTGGTTCTTTTGTGCTCAGAACTGCGATTTTTAAACTGTTTACTGGATTTCTTGTATTTCCTTGAATTCCAGAGTTTGTACTAGCTGAAATATGATGAATAATTCTTATACAAAGCTATTTGAGTAACAGCATTTATACAAACTAGCTTTTATATGAAGACATCTCTCAAGTTTCCCATAACAAGCAGAAGGGGAAGAGCTATTCTGCAAACATTTATAGATGTAGGAGAAAGCTTTGAAAATCTCTGAAGGGAGCCTTTCTGTCTGCTGTTGCCTAGTCTGAGCAGGGAAGAAGTGTCTGGATTGCTGAACAGGACTAGAACAAGGATGGCAGATCACTTACCTGTATTGCTTATCCCTGCGTATCTGTCTAAATGTTTGGTTTCAGTTGCTTTATAACATTATGCAGGAATCTATTCTGAATGCCTCAGCTTGTCTGTTCTCTTGGAGGATCATATTTTAATATGGGCTGTTATTGAAGATGCTCAGATGCAAACTGTGTCTGGTGCAAGTGTGTTGTAGTGTGACTACTGCACTGCCCTCTCCTCAAGGAAAGGCTACAGTGTGTATTTACTGATGGATCTGGAGGGTGAATAGTTACTCTGGCACTCAGTGCATCTTCGCAGCTTCCTAATGGAAGACTTCACAGTCTTAGGCAAGGGGGTATTGTCTCCTGTAAGGATGTCCTTAGAATATATGTAAAAATGAAATTTTCCGATTTTACAAATGTGCCTGGATTCTCAGCTGTTTATGCCTAATCCCAGGCCTTCTGAAAAATTTTGCCTCATCTTTTCATATTAGTGCAAAGGCTGTTTTTGGGAAGACTTCAAAACACTGGTGCTTCCTGTGCTTTCACTTCCTTCCACTCCTGCCTCATTAACAAAACCACCTATACACAGTAGCTCCATATCTACTCCCTCCACCTCTGAAATCCAAAAGCAAACCACATACTTGTGTACATGGACTTGAGCGTGCTTAAGCATTCCTAAATCAGAGCTTCTTGGTTTGGGAAGAATCCCTATGGTTTGTGGCTCTTGGGACTTTTTGGGTCAGCAGACTTGCTTTGAAGTATGAGCTTTCCTAACAGTAGCCAGTAATGGATCCAAATACTGACTAACCACAGCAGTATTTTGTGCCTCCTAGACAGTAATGCCATAGGGCTCTCTGTACTGCTCAGGCAGATACCATAAACCAAAGACAGACATGACTAATAGTAAATGCTAAGCTAAGTAAAGTACATGCCATTTACTTGCTCACTTCTAAACTTGTATCAACTACAAAGGTCTCTCCAAGTAGGGATATATTTCATGAGAACTGATTTTCTCCAACTTTGTTTTGTCTCCAGAGTCTTACTACTTGCACTTGGACAAACTGAGAAGTGTTTTCATTTCTCTATGTCACAGGGGACTTTTCTCTCTTCGAAACTGTTTCCTCACTGTTCTGCTCTTAAGTTAATGATGCTGTGATTCCCTTAGGGTTGGAGAGACAGAAATAAGAGTGAAAATAGGTATATCTCTAAAGGGAAGGTGTGCCTTGCTCCTGTTGTTTAGGACAAGACCCCTGTAGGAAATGCAGTTACTGGGGTCTTTTGGTATCAGGAGAAAATCTATTTTTGAAAAGTATCAGAACAAATCAATTGGTACAAGTAGTACTATTACTTGGTGGGGGAACACTACCACAATCCCTCCCCTCTCCAGATTTCTTCCTTTTGACATCCATTCTTGAACAAGTGAAGGAGGATTTCCCATACCTTAATAGGCAAATTTATTTTGCAGTGCAGAATTTCTGTATAATTGGGTTTTGGAAAAAATTGGAGAAGGTATTGAATGAAAATAACCAAGGAGTATTAGATATTGAAACTAAATATCTGAAATATGATCTTGGTTGAACTGAGTAGGTTTTGGTAGATTTAAAAGAATTTTGTGCCCTTAAAGTGAAGAAGTATTATATTAGCTGTTAGGAAGTTTCCTTGTGAAGCCACATGGTTGCACCTCCTGAAGTCCATGTAGGAAACACAAGTCACTGTACTTCCAAATTAGGTAGGCATGTGTTTATGTAAATTACTACTGCTCCATTGAAAGAGCAAATTCTCAAATGTGGAGAGCAAATGCTAGAAATGTGGAGTAGCAAATAATTCTCCAGTTGCAGAGACCCTTCCATTCATGTTTGTGGCTTCTTGCAAGAAGCCACAAAGTATCTGTGTTTCTCTTCATTGCTTGTCTGTATTTTTAGAAATGAAGTACTAGACCATAGATTAAGAAGAAATTTGTGTTCAGGATGTGTGTGGCATAGAGGACATATTTTCATTATGGAGTAAACTAGTAGGGAAAAAATCCTCAAGATTATTTAATCCCATTAAAAAGAAGTCTTGTGAAATCTCTTTGCACTTTTAAAAGGAATGAACAAAGCAAACACAAGAAGCAGCAGGATGGGGGAATGGAGAGCAATGGAGCATAGCTAAAAGACAACTGCTGATGGATCAGAATGCTCAGAACAGTGTGGAGGGAAGCTGGCATGGTCAAAATGCTGACAGGAGTGGGTCACTACCAGAGCAGTTTGGGATGCTTCTTCTGTGTTTATAGGCTCACAAATTTGTTCTCTGCAATATGAGAAATGCTGGTAGGAGGCATTTCAGTAGTATTCCCAGATGAAATTTCCTAAAGTTCCTGTGGCTTGTACAGATCACAAGTTTTTCTTACATACTTACTCCTTTCTAGAAAAGAGGCTTGGGTGGAGAGACAGGGATTTGCTTCTGGTTTCTTTCTCTGAGGCTATTCTGTGACTTCAAAGAGGAGCAAAGGAACATGAGGTATGCCATAAAGGAGGAGGTTCTGTAAATAGCATGAAGCCATTGCACTCTGTTAGTCAACAGGGTCAAAATAGTAGCAAGAGTTAATGCAACATGGAGCTAGGACATCTCCATATTATGCATTTAATTCTACATAAGGGCTAATACTATATAAAGGAAAATTTTGAATACTTCTAGTGTTAACCTTGATTTACATTTAATGAATCATCGGCAAAAGGTCCTCTCCTTGGCAGCTGTATTTTCCTGCGTGGCCCTGATGGCCTGTTGTAGCCAGACATGTTGCTGTTGTTTTTCTAAGAGCAAGTCACAGTAGTGGGAAGAAGCTTGGCAGGGTAGCACAACTCTGAGCCTGTTAAAAGCAGCATCAGTTTGAAACTACCTGCTTAAAAATAACGTGGCATTTGCTACTGCAGCAGCTGGTTAATAAGCAATTATTTTCAACTTAACAAAAAAACCCCCAAAACCCCAAACCCAACTGTAACCAGAATGACTGCTGCTATTTCTGAAATTAAACACAGCAGTGATCAGTCAGCCTAACACTGCTCTGCGGTATCATTTCTCACCCTTCTCCCACCTAGTTTTAAAACACTGTGAATCTATTTGCTATAGAAAGTGCAACAAGACCTTTGGCTGTTTCCTGTACAGATAGAGGAGCTGATGGTGTGAAGAATCACCTAGAATTTGTGAAATCTATAGCCAACTGCTTATGCTCTGCAGCTGATAGAACAGCTCCAGATCTTCATGATGGGAGATTACTCTCAAAGTACAGAAATCAAGCTTTCACATAGATGTCAGATCCAAATTTCTTGTCTGATGCTTTCTCAAGCAGAAAGAATTTGCCTAAGGCCAAAGACTGCTTTATTGATCATTCAGTGCACTGAGCTGGCATTTGCATGCCTTGCCCCATTTTCTTCTTGTGTTCATAAGTAAACCTATTTTCTCACATATCTGCAAAAGGGTTGCATAACCCTTTTTTTTTTTCCTACTACAGCTATACACCCTTTGCAAACTTCCAAAAATGTTTATATGGAAAAAAACTTCATTGCAGCAAGGTATTTTAACTGCCTTCAGGAAAATTTAGTGGGAATAGGGAAAGAGTGAAGTACAGCCAGTATTAAATCATCAGCCAGCTCTTCAGGCTACCAGCATATGCTCCTGGGACCTTCCTCTGCTCCATCAGGCACTTTGTAGTGTTCTGGTCTACTGTTGGTAAATCCAGAAGTAGTATCACAGTAAGTCCATTAAAACACCTTTTGTTAAAAGAACTTGGTGTGACAGGTAATTTCTGAAGTGGCTAAACTGTATTTTCCCTAGTGGTGAGTTTGAGGCCCACAGAAATATGCAGTGCCCACCAGTTTGAAGGGGAAAAAATACTTTTCAGTTTAGTCTTAAGTGTAGCTTCTTTAGAGTCTGATTCTACCCTGACCTTGCTATTAAAGAAAACTGTTTATGGATAGGGTTGATGTTTTTGATGCTCCATTTATAGCTGAAAATGTCAGCATGCCAAAATTATGATGTAAGTTACTAAGAGAAACATTCCCCAAATGTTTAACTTTGGAAAGTATCACCTCTGCATCTACAGTGTCTTCTCTGTGCCTGTATTTACATGGTAAATGTACTGCTTCTCAAAGTTAGCCATGGCTTTTGAAGTTGGCAGTGGAGGGTTTTACCATCAGGCACCAGTGCTGCTTGTGTGCTGGTTTCTGCTTTTCTCAAGACTGTCAGCTAAGGTTTTGTCCTTGGTCTGAAGTTTCTAAGTGTCTCCGTGAAGATATACTTAAAATGTTAAACATAACTTCCAAATGTATTGTCGGTGAATGCAGTAACTATGGTGCTTTCTTTGGTGATAGGATTAAGTTTCAGAATAAATTCAATTATGTTTACAGAATGTATTTGGAGAAACTAGAGAGCTAGATAGATGTAGACAGACAGATCCTAGACAGACCACAGAAGAAACAGAGGCAGGGTCTTGGATTAGATTAGATAGGAAATAATAAATACTGCAAAATGGAGGTAATACATCAAAAACATAGATATACACGACAAAAGCAGACCTGAGGGGAGGGAAAATACATGAGAACTTCAAATATCCACCAGAGTGGTAGCATGGTTAATAGGCAGCTGAAAAGGGTGAGGAACACAGCTCAGTGAAATATACCAGTGACAACTGAGAAATGCTATCATTACATCAAGTTAGCTCTGATACTTAGCTGCAGCTGCAATGCTATGCCAGAAGTTGATAATACTAAAGGTGACTGCAATTAGGAATGAAGTTTAAAAACTTGTCAGCTCTATGAATAGTAAATGTAAACTATTTTGTGTATAAGGCTTACCTGTAGTTCATGCAGGAGTGAAATACTGGTTTGACTTACACTGGATTCTTTTTAAGCCTTAAGTGGCTCTAGTAGTACCAGGACCTTTATCCTGAAAATACTCATTTGTCATATTGGTACAAATGGAACAATATGATGGTGTCATATATAAATTAAAGTTCAAAACTATAAAACCCTGCCTTGGCAGCCTTAAGAGTATAACTATAGCACCTAGAACAGCTGTGAATATTATTTCAATAAAATTTCAATCAACTCTTTGAAAAGACCCAACACAATTTTACTGCATCTGTGTTTTCTGCATTTTGTAACTAATTTCTCTTTTTCTTTCAGCTTTATCTTCAGGCAAGAATGAAAGGAGACTGGGCAAGACTCGTACGTCCTACTTTACAGTTTGGTCTTATTGCTGCATCTATCTACGTGGGTCTCTCACGTGTTTCTGACTACAAGCATCACTGGAGTGATGTTTTAACAGGACTTATCCAGGGTGCAGTGGTAGCTGTGCTCATTGTAAGTAATTCCTGAGGGGGCGGGTGGGTGTGAATGCTGCTTTTATGAACAGCACCTTAGAATTGCAAGCTGTGTTCACAGGAAAGCAAACCTGTATTTCTAACGCTTCAGAAATTGCTGAAACAGGAAAACAACTCCTTGAACTGGTTGTAGCAATAGTACTTTGGGGAGTGAGGCAGGCCAATGAGATAAATGGTAGTTTTAGCCATTGGACAACATGACATTGCCTCTGCTCAAGAGCTTTTCAAATAACTAAGATGGAAATGGTAACTGCAAACCAAGGCCTCTCTATATAAATCAAGCTTTTTGCTTCTAGCCACATTTGAAATCCCAAGTACAATAGCAGAGAACATAATATAAAGTATGTTTTATAAAGTAAGTTTTATAAAGTTAATGGGAGAAAATGCCTTGAATGAGTACAGCACCAAAGTGTCTGCCTTTGCCACCTTACCCAGTGTGTTTTTTCCAGTCTGATGGGAAACTAAAGCCCTTCACCATTTCTTGTGTGCATTCCTAGTACTAAAAATGTGTTCACAACAAACAACATGTGAAGCTTAGCTGTACTGATGAGTATAAAGTTATCTCAGGAAACAGACACCTGCCTAAGCTTGTCACAGCAGGCCCAGTTGACTTAGTGACAACAATTGTACTGGGTATCACCAGTGCAATGGTTAATTCATCCATAGATAAATTAGGACTTTTGGATCAATGGGAATGAACTGAGGTCTTACTGAAGTATTCAGTTATTAAGAACTGAGGCTCAGCTGGGAAGAACCACCTCCACAATAAATGCTTTGTCAGCTTTCTCAGGTCAGAAGGGTTCAAGACAAAGCTGTCTACTAGTTGCAATCAATTATCCAATCTTGGAGCAGCTCTGGGAAATCGTACAGGCTGCATTAGCCGTTACTAAATGGCAACATGTTGGCATAATCCTACCCCTTTTTCTAAGAAACAGAGTACAGAGAGAAAGAAACAACAGAGATCAAAGAGGTGAGGACACTTTTATTAGGAAAACAAGTTTAGTCAGGGATGTTGGATGATTCAGAAGGTGCTTGGTAATACAAGAAAGAGTAGAAAGTAGCATTACAGAGAGTTGAAAGGTCAGGAAATTATTAGATTTGAAAGGTCAGGAAATTATTTTTAAAAATATACACTAGCACCAACCACCACCCTCAGACTCTTATCTGAAAGAACTGATGAGTTCCTCTCCAAAACCAGCAAGCTGAGGTTAGAGCATAGCAGCACAGCAAGTGCAAATATATCACTGAATTGAACTGAGGGAATCTGGCATTAAGTGGAAGCTGAAACTCCCCTGGTCTGTGGCTAAAGCAGTGTGCTGGATCATCAGCCAGCTGCCAGCATGGTGGGAGATTGTTTCTTCTGCCATGGACATTCAAGTGTTCCACAGTTCTCAGGGTTGCAGTGGGAGGGGAAGACACAATACAGGAAGGGAAAGGAGCACGTGAGGCTCTCACTTATTGCACTCCAGGTAGCACTGTGCCCAGCACATCTGCTGTGGGGCTTGGTGAAATGAGCAGTGGAAGACAGCAAGCTGCAGAATTAGATCAACCACCTGTCTTGTAGTGAGGGAGATGTCTCCTAGCTGTGAAGAAGTGAGGTGGTATGTTTAAAAGACTGCAGGAAAGGACTACATAGGTAGAGCTGGCCTTATAGATGCTTGGTCCAGCTAAAGCACCATGTCTCCTGTTCTGTCCCACCTAAATTACAGAAAAAAAATTTAACCGAACTTGCATTGTGGGCCTTTAAAAAGCACATTTTGCTCCTTCATTTAGAGCTGTTCAAACTATGGCTGTTGTAATTAAGCAGTGCCTGGTAAGGTAGTCAGTTGGCACAAGCCTTGACTTTGGCTTAAACCATCAGTGGCTAAATGGTCAATGGCATGGTGAAAAAGCAATTAAAAGAACAGATGTCTGAATTTTGTACAAGACTTCCCTGCCATTTTCTAATGTTTTAAACTGATTAAACTTAGTTTTGATCATAGAATTTGCCAGCTGCAGAGCCCTTGTTTCAAAGACTTGTGAGTGCAGGAATAATTTAACACTGATTAATGCTAAACACTAATTTGTTCACTTAGGTTGTCTATGTGTCAGACTTCTTCAAAGTGAGAGGATGTACATTTCAACCAAAAGAAGATTCCCATACAACCCTACATGAGACTCCAACAAATGGAAATCACTTTGGCAGCAATCATCAACCATGAAGAATGACCCATATCACCTGTATTGCTCTGAATGAAAACAATTTCACAAGTCTAACTCTGTAATATAAGTAATTGCCTTTAAGGGACTGCTGCTGCTCTTGGATGCTCACTTTACCTGTATATAGTAACATCTACCACAGTTATTGTACATCTAAACTTTAAATTTCTGTTGGTTCAAGCTCTTGCTTAAAAGAAAGCTATTACAATTGTAAATTTTTATTGAAAACTGTAACAAATTATATTACATACACTGCTGTTTGTACATGCCTTGTTGAATCAACTGTGGTTTAAGTAAACACCATTAAAAGGAATTACTTGATATGGAAGCCACATGTGACACTGATGAATTTGTTCCATCATGTCAGTATAGTTTCTGGAAGACATCTGCTGTTACAGGTAAAGGCTTGCAGCAAACACAATATCTCTCTTGATTTTTGTAATCCCTATTAAGAAGGAAAAAAATATTAATATAGAAGAGTCTTAACTGACACAAACACTAGTTAAAGTACAGTTATAAGCTTGTTACAGGTTATTAAATGGAAGTCATTGTACACCCATTTTTAGCCACCCTTTAAGTCAAACTTTGTAATAAAGATGTTATCTGGAAATATAACAGCAATGGTGCTGTTTACCACGATGTCAACACAAGAAGTTCGCATTACAAAACCATTCACCTTCAGTCCTCACAATCTGTCCAGCCCCTTCTCCCATCACTTTTCCTTCTAAAATTGCTTAATGTACTGTGAAAATGAAGTACATACCCTCTGCAAATTTATTTTCCAGTTCTGTGTTCCCAATGGCTTTTGCAGCCTGGCACATCTGCCGAAGCAGTTCTTCTAGCCGCCTCATACAACGAATTATGCTACCTGTATGAAAGAGCAAGGGACAACGTTGTGCCACATCATGTAACTGCTCCTGAATTACTCAAAGTAATCGTTCCTTCTACAACCCTGGTCAATTTATCTAGAAGCCGAATGTCTTAAACTTAATTTCTGTTTGCACAGTAAATTTCTTTGTGAGGCATTTCCTTGAAGCTGTTTCCAAATGCTTGTCCTTTCTAGTGTCTTTACATTCTCTAACTAATATCTAATCACACTACTTTCTGGGCTGTTGAGTAATTCCTAGCCGACTTTTTCTTTCAAGAACTTGTTAAGACTTCCTCAAAAAACATAGAGCAGTAGGAGATTCACAACTTAGCTGCTTCAAGTATTACCACAGGTTTATTTTGGGATTGTTTTTTATAAGCCTTAGTTCTTTTGTTGTCAAAGGCAGTAAAACAGTAAGTAATCTATTTTACCAATCCTGAGCTACTCAAGAGTCCATGGACCACTCTACCAAGCCATTGCATGGTTACAATAATACACACAAGCATCTTGCCACAGCTCCTACACTGCAACCCAACCCACTTGTGATTTATTATGCATTTATCTCCTTTTTGAACTTTCCTCACAGCTTAGCCCAAGTCACTGCTACAAATTTCACAAAACAACTCTAAATGCTTCTGCTCTTCTGGCCACAAGCAAACGGCATCCTGTTTGGTCATCTCCTCCAGCAGCATCTCCGACAGTCAAAATTACTGTAGGCAAAATAACTGTTAATGGGTAAATATGGGATGAAGGGCTCGAGAACAGCCCTGCTGAGAGGGACTTGGGGGTGCTGCTGGATGACAGGCTCTATATGACCCATCAATGTGCACTTGCAGCCCAGAAAGCCAATTATATCCAAAGCAGTGTGGCCAGCAGGGCAAGAGAGGTGGTTCTGCCTCTCTGCTCTCATGAGACCCCACCTGCAGTGCTGCATCCAGCTCTGGGGTCCCCAGCACAGGAAGGACATCAACCTGTTGGAGCGAGTCCAGAGGAGGGCCACCAGGATGATCAGAGATGGAACAGGTCTCCTTTGAGGACAGGCTGAGAGAGTTGGGGTTGTTCAGCCTAGAGAAGAGAAGGCTCCAGGGAGACCTTATTGTGACCTTTCAATACATGTAAACATTCAAGGTCATGTTGGATGGGGCTCTGAGCAACCAAATTTAGGGGAAGATCTGAGTCTCTGCTCACTGGAGGGGGTTTGGTTTCTACAACCTTTCTATTACACCTTTAAGAGATAATATTTGGGGAAAAAAAACCAATATGAAAAGAGCATTGTTCATAGCTCTTGGGAAAGTGGGACATGATAAAGTTAATACTTCTCTTCTAAAAAGCATTCATAGGGGCGCACTAGGCCATGACAGTTTCTACAGTGAGAACAGTTTGAGTAAGAGCAGCAGTTTGTAAAACCTGTTGCAATGACAGGAGATGGAAAAGCCCACCCACAGGCTACTGAGCACAGAGCACACACCAACACAAGCGACCTGATGGCAGCTGCCCTGAGCATGGCTGTGCTGCACTGCGGCAGGCCCTGGCTCAGCTGTCAAAGACCCCGCTTGTCTCCATTTACAAGGCCAGCCGTGACAGCCGTTCCAGGGAGTACTCGTTACAGGCAGCGTAGCTGGGCTTGTTGCAGACATAGTTTTATGTTCAAGAAAAAGAAAACCGCAATTTTAAAATGAATTATTATTTATACTTCCATAAAGCAGGAGCTGGTCTGCAGTTAACAGATAGGATATTTAACTCCGTTTAGCGTTCTTCCCTAATGGCTTTAAAAAGCTGCTCTTATTTTTATTTCTTCCCACCACATATTTTAGCTTAAAGACAAGGTATTTTCATAAGCATATCAATGCTACTCCACTTTGTGGCAAACACACTTGTTCTTGGAACACTTAGGCTTATTTTGTATTCTGTTTTTCTTTTAAATCACTACAGTTACTTGGATAACCAAGGAAAACTACTCTGGGATTTAGGAACACAATCCATTTAAGGCACACATAACCAACAATGGATGTCTGAAGTGCTTCCCTTCCTTTTGGATAAGGACAGAAAGCACAGAAAACCAGCCTACTGAAAGTTAAAGGAAGAATCATGCATTAACCCCTGTTACAAGAGATGACCTCAAAACAGGCCACTAAGATCTCATTTTGAGGAAGCTGGCACTATTGAGTAGAACAAAGCTAACTGTCTTAGTACAAATGTGGTTAAATGGAAAATGTTACTGCCCAGTGTATTCTGAACATTAAAATGTCAGTGTAAAACATAAGCCAGCTGCTTCAATGTTCCACATATGCAGGGTGCCTCCATAGCAAATAGAAGGCTCAGATACTCATTGAAATAGGAGGAATCTGCTGACTGCAGAAGAAAAGACTGCCAGGATTTGTACTGCTCAAAAGCAACTTTCCTCAGAAAATTCCTGGGTCTATGCATTGGATTACATGCATGAATTATGTGCATGAATTCCCTTGTTACAAGGGAATCTGCAAACCTTTGAGAAGAAGAAAACAGCATTTGAGGGAGGCAACAGTGACACTAACAATTTCAAAAAGGAAGACTTCTAAGAGTGGCGCATCCATCCTGCTCTTTATAACTTCCAACAGGCTGGTTTTTCATTCTAGCCTGACCTTTAGTGTTGACCATTCTTGTTTGACAACCCTTTGGATGGTTTGTTTTTACAAAATACCAGGTCTGTAAATCACCATACTTTTAAAAGTGAAAACAAAGTATTCTTCGTCAAGAGGCCGTTTCTAGTACTTCAGTTTTAGGAATCAAATTAATCCACCTGACATGTTATATCTAGGCTTTGCAACTATCTCCATAGCACTTCTGTGCAAAACTATTCAATAGAGAGACTTGGTTACCACTTTTCACTTCTGTCATCATTAAGTCAGCAGGAAGAACTGGTTAAACCAAATTAAAAAAAAATATAAGGAGGACAAATGCAAGACCTGTACTTCCTGATGACAAGCATTTGGAACATGTTTTTTTTTCCCTTTAACTAGAAAAAGTAAGCATTACCTTTTGTTGTAATGCTTAGAATTTCTGAGTTTTATAAAGTTTTTAGACTACAGAGATATCCCTTTAAAAAGGGATTCTAGATCCTAAATCATCATCAGTGTGTAAGTATAAATTTAAATATATAGTAAAGAATTTTTCCCCGCTTGATTTTAGCCATACAGATGTTTGAATACATCTGAGTTTACGATAAGGTTATTCAGTATTACCATTCCCAGTTGTAGAACTACCAACTCATACCTTCTAAAGAACAACTGATTAGCCTACCTTCAAAGACATCTGTCATTTTGCAGATGTGAGCAAAGTTAGCTCCATTTGCCCATGTATACACAACATCCATTAGGTTGGGTCTGAAAGAATTCAAGTAATTTTCTTCATCAGTTTCCAGTTTTGCTTCTGCTGACACCTTGGCGATTCTTTTTGCACACTCCTTTAAAAGAAAGTATTTTGTATTTATATTACCCTTAACCAGAGTAAGAATTTAAGTGACAAAAAGACATGCACATTATTAGGTACTGCGTTACAGGATGAAGTTTTCTTTTTAGTGTGAAATTACTCAGAAATAATCAGAAAGTAAACCACTGTTTACATGAAGTCTGCCCACACTAAGAATCTACGGTGTAGCAAGCAAGCTTTATAAAACTTTTAGAGGCATGTTCTAAATTAGCATAAAGATTTCTTGCAAACCATATAACATATTATTAATTACACGTTGCAAAATCACATGCAGTGCCAGCTGAATTCACTGATGATGCAAAATTAGGTCTTTACACTTATACATTATTCATGAGCTTTGCTTGTGTTAACTAACCCTGAGCTCAGACAGATTTCTAATTACCTGCATTTGCCGAAGTGGTCCTGCCAACTGTTCAGTCAATTTTGGCATTTCACTGGACTGAAAAAGAAGATATTAAACAATCTCAAGTGCTCCCATACACTTGCTCTATACCAAATTAAATGCAAAAGCAGAAGTTCAATGCATGATACTGCCACTCTACATTATTCCAATAAATTCTCAAACGTATTTAGTGCCAAATATTAAATTACTGAATTCCCCAAATGTTTGTTCCTCAAACTTGATCAGAAAACAAAATCTTTCTGTATAGTATACCAACATTATGAAAAGCAACACCTGCTTTCTGGATACTTTCAAAAGTCCCTCTATTTAGCTGCATCATAGTTTTGTACTGACAAATGAACTGCCATTAACTACTTTGACAGTTACAAGCTTTTCTTTAAGAATACAAAATGTTTTTAATAACTTAAGCATCAGTGGCAATATATGAAAATATGGCTCTTCAAAATACGGGAATATCTTAATGCCCTAGCTGTTTAGACTCAAGTACTATTGTTGAGTGAATCCCAATATTCTAATTAACAATGGCTTACCTTGGTTTCCCTTCTAATAACAAACTGAATGCATTAGCATCTGCTGCTAGTGGTTTTTTCCATATTTAGAATTAACCTGAGTGACACATCTTGCTACCTACTTGCAAAAATATTTCATATGGAAGTTTATTTTTACTGATTTTCTGGGGTGATACTAACCTTCTATACAGCTTGCAGGTGGAAAACAGTAACATCTGGTATTAAATACCCATGCTTTTAAAAACATATGGTCTGATTTTAACAGCCTTCTGGGCATCAATTCCATATTGTACTGCCATTTCAATCAATGGTCAAGGGTACTGACCATGTAACATAACACAGACATGTCTGAGGATTAAATATATTCTCATCCCAGAGTGCAGGGTGCAGTTATTGCTGAGCATCTTCCTGAGATAATCATTCTACATATTCAGTTATATGGAGGGGTGTGTGTATTAATAGCAGCACATGCTGACAATCTATTGATATTGCTTCATTGCAGGAGGAAGACTGCAATTTAGCACAACCTTTGGAGTGTTTCTCTTGAGGAAAGAGACACTAGCATTGAAGCTGAAATGTTTTTGCTAAGTTCAATAGGAGTTCATGTCAAACATCTTAGGAAGTGATCAAAAATGTGCAATGGCTCATACTACTATGACCAATTTCTGCAATTGAATTAAAACCAGTATTGTTAGAAGACAGGAATGTCTAGAGCTCTTGAATTGAAGAAGTAACTCACATTCTCTTGAAACACGAAACAGCTGAGTAGTGCAGTTGCCTGCTCTGCAGACAAATCATTGAAGAGACCATTGAACATCATTTCCGTCAGGAGTAGTTCATCAGCACTAAAATAAAAAGAATGAAGCTTAGGGGAAAGACTTACTGATATGTAATTTTTAAATTAAGAACTATTAACCTGTTTTCTGAAGAAACTGGATATGGATTAGAAAACCAGCATCTTAATTTTACTGTCAGGACACAAAATACACACACACACAAACAAGTGTATTAGCTTCTTAAGTGGAATGCTCATGATTAAGAGACTGCAACAGTATTTTAAAGAAACTAAAAGCACTTGATGGACTACAATAAAACTCTCATGACAGATCATATGTGTTAGTATGAATAGCTGAGTTAGTCAGTTTCTATCAGACAGAATATCAAGAGATCAGAAAGAACCAGGGAGTTAGGTAACTTCAGAAAAGGACTAAAATTAGTACTGTTGCTGCTTAGAAAAAATTCAACTAGGTATTTCCAAAATACTGAAGGAAAGGAACAAACTTGCTTCAATTTACTTGAAGAATAAAGACTTAATCATGAATTATAAAAGTAACTACATGATGCAGATACAAACTCCAAACATACTTATTTACATAAAACACCTCTATTTTTGGGGTAATCCAAAAAATGCATAGGATGGGGGAAAAACAACGTATGATTTTTTAAAAAAAGAGATGTGTAACTCAAACAGTTCGAGACAGTCAGGAAGTAGATAAAACTCAGATTCAGCTTCCCTACTTGCTATCAGATTTTGCAAGGCAATTAGCCGTCAAATAAACTTACCTGTAAGCAAGGAGTAAAGCACTCACTGTGACTTTTAAAAATACAAAATCCTATCAAAATCTGAGTTACGCTGTAAGATATTAAAGTCTGATTCCTGATTTTTTTCACCTTTTTCAATATATACATACCTGATAAATGTATTACAGTAAAATGCATCACTTCATGTATTCCTATGGAAGCAATTTCACTCTCTTGCAAACCTGTCAGTGACTTGATAACTGCTGACAATCATTGCTACACTCATTTCTGAGTGATTGTACCAACAGTCCTGGTTCAACGTCAACCACAGAAATCAAGACCTTCCCCTCATGCAATGTACAATATTACATGAAAACACATGCTATTACCCAAGTCAGGCACAAAAATAGCCTATTGTCTTGCCATTTTCATGTCTACATTTTAATTTTAAAACCTGCTGTATTTTGTCCTTAAGTTGCTACTTTACTTATGAAGTAAGTATTGCCATTGCAATACTTGAATCAGCATATTACCTTTATTACACAGAACAGAGTCTCTAAAGAACCCTTTTCTAATTTTCTCAAAACTTTAAAATATAAATATAATGTACTAATTTTAGCAAGGACAATAATGTGTATATACACGACACTGAACAGTTTCCACAGAAGCTAGTTACCTGCTGATTTCACAAGCAACCCGTCCTTTCATCTCAATAACATCTGAAGATGTGGCAAACCCCAATCTTCTTAAAACACGCTTGCGGCATTTGAGTTCATCCATTTGCAGGACAGTTCTGGCTTTCTTCAATTCTCGCTTTGCTACTTTAATATCCATAGCAATCTGGGGGGCCAGAAGAAGAGGAATTACACCTTGCTGGTTTAACAGATGCAACTGTTTTAAAGACATTGTTTAATTTACATAAAGACCTCAGAACAATGGTATATGAACATACTACTTCACGAGTTGACTTGCATAAGAATTCTAAGAGGAAGGTTTAAAACTGATTTTATAATAATAGTTTAAAAATCAGCTCCGTTTACCTACTGAAATCTCTGGTAAGCTTGGGAAGTTAAAATATTTACCCACAGTGGGAAACAAACCAAATCAGTCCACACTAAATGACAAAAAATTCTCTGTTGAGAAGTGAGCGCTCATCTTCTAAGACCTATACTAAGTCTCAGCTAACCAATTATTCAATGAAATGTAAGCCAAAGGCATAATTTTCTGCTATTAGAACTTCTCCAGTGGCTTGCAGTTCATTGCAGTCACCATCTACATCCTTACAGCAGACACTCTCACAAAAAGCTGCTCAGTCCATCAGGTCTTACTACATGCAACTCTTTGCTGCCCATTCCAGAACCACCTCACTTCTGTGAAGTGGCTCCTGGAGAACCTGCTTTCTCAAGCAGCAGAAAAATATGAGAGCTGGTTTTATGCATACCTGATCTCAGCCTAAGACAGTACAACTCTATACAAAACAAGTAATTGCTTCCAGGCTGAGAGTCAGCTCAGGAAGCAGCAGCACAATGATTTCTCTGGTACACTCCTCAAGCTAATAAGCCCCATCAATTCAACTTAGGTTTGCACAAATGTATTAAAAACTATCAATTAAAATTATCTATGAAGACTTTTCCTACACTGTGTTGTGCTATTTCTAATCAATGAAAAAGACCCCTGTAACCTTCTTATTCCTGAAAATTTCCTTTGAAGCTCTCTTTTCAGACATATATCTGTACCAAGGAAGGGCATACCACCAACTCAGCCATTTTGTTAGTGAGATTGAGTAAATTTAAAATAATTGATTTGAGATTTGCAAATAAAAAGAAAAGGAAGTAGAAAGACAACCTCCCTCCCCACTCTTCAGCTAAACATGAAGTAATTTGGTTTGTATCTTTACCTGTGCTTTTTTTTCACAAAGTTTGTATATGGCTTCCAAGTTTGGATCGTTGTGAAGAGGATGTGAATACATCCTATGCTCAAATGCCTCTATTTTTTGGATTACTTTTTTCAACCCTTGGTCCTTGATGCCCATGTCATCAATAGGATCTAGTAAGGGCACTCCATCAGGAAAACGTTTCTGTACCTCCTAAAATGATGAAAAAGGGTTTAAGATAAGTAACAGTAAAACAAGCCGTAATGTAAGTTATATGTGTTTCAAGAGTTTTCAAAATCTGTTTGAAATTACTTGACAAGGAAAAACAATTGACATTGCAGCTGCCAACCCCTTTAAAAGAATAAGGGTGAAGGTGTGACAGAAACTTTACACGAATTTCTTTGCAACAAGTTGCCTTGGGTTTAAGAGTACCTCACTAAGCAGAGCAGAGTACTTACACAGCCTAGTGGAACTTACCTGTACAGATTTTAACACACTTAGCCTGTTATCAATAGGCCTCAGGTCTTTTGGTATGTAGAGGCGGACACTGCTGATAGCTGAGACAAGATGCACCAAAACAGGAACAACCTATCAAAGAGAGTGTAGTAACTCATAAATCAGTAAAAAACATACCTCTTATTACTGGTCCATAGCAAAACCTTTTCAAGGGAAAAGGAAAACTTAGTGCTCAAGAACATAGTAGTGGGTAAAGGAATATCAGAAAGCAGAAAAATGCGGCTAATGACCTAAAGTATTCATAAAGAAGAAAAGTAATTGTCCAAATGGGAAACTTCTGAATGCAGTTACATCTGGAGAAAGACTACAACTGAAAACAAAACAACAGCTTTTCTATTACTTTGCATCTTGTTGGAATACCTCTTCTGATCCAAACCAGACCTATTATAGTCATATACTTAACAAAGAATGCTACTAGCAGAGAACATCAAGACAGAAAATACATCTTCCTAAGTATGAAAACCATCATGACACCATGAAGAATCACTACTGCATTAAACTCCAAGGTTGAAATGGAGTTTCTGAGAACAAACCTGCAGACAAATTACAAGGCAGTGTAACTGTTTGTCTTGATATAGGGTTTCAATTTGAAAATTTTAAATAGTGCAAATATTTTCACTAAAAAAATAATTCAATTTATTTTTAGAATGAGAGTTTTGCAAAGCTGTCTAGAGAGGTGGTGGAGTCACCTTCCCAGGAAGGGTTCAAGAAACAACTGGATGTGGCACATCGTGCTATGATGGAAGCGATAGGATGGTGTTCAAGGGTTGGACTAAATGATCTTGAAAATCTTTTCCAGTCTTAATAATTTTCATAAATAAAAAGGAATTCTGCTCCAGAGACAAGATACTGCTAAAAAAAAGCATCTGTCAAACGGTACTACTAAAAATGTATTACTTTAATTTATTAAGAAGGCAGAGTTAGGTGTACAGATTCTTTCTCTTCCTTAAATGCATCAGTCCCTCTTTTTACCAGACTGTGCAAATGGTTTGGAAATGAAGATTTGGGAAAGTTTATAAGGAACTACTGAGAATAAAAACATGTAACAAACCTGCATCTCTCCTCTCTCATCAGGTCTGGCTGGCTTTGCAGACTCAGTAGCAGAATTTTTCAAACTGTCTTTGCTGCAGTGCAGGAGCACTTCAACTACATACAATGGGTCCAATTCACCAGAATTTGGCTGTTGAGGGTACAGAAAAAGAGCAGGTCTGTAAGTTACTTTAAAATACAAACAGGAATGAATGAAAAACATGAAAAAAATGATTGGAATATCCCCCCCCACAGAAAAACACACTTGAAAAAATTGCCCTCCTCCATACTCCCTTGCCAGATTAGCCTGAAGTCTGCTTGAGGTTTCAGCTGCATCTGTGTTTTCTTCTGTATGTAGCTCATTTGAAGTAAGTCAGTATGTTTTAAAACTGTAATGCATATTTGCATCATGCTAGCAGTACTGAACTTTGCATTTGGAAAAAAAAAACCACCAAAATTTAGGGGATGTCTTTCATTTGCAGGTTTGCAGGTTCAAGTTTTCATGCACAACAAAGACCACAGAAAAATCTTTCAAGCATAACAGCTTGTGTCTGTGGCAAGCAGAGAGCTGCGTCTTGCGGGGTGCATCTTTACACAACCCAAAATGTACCCCTAACATCTGACATTCAGTTAAAGAACACAAACATGTAGATGTGGTGATTAAAGACTACTGTTCACAAGGCCATAACCTTTTTTACACACTGCTTTAAAAAAGACTGGCAATAGTTATTTGGATCAACATGCACTAGGGTTGCTCAAATACACTCCTAAGATAAACAAGTATTTTCAGGACTTTGAACAGAAGTAAGTTATAGGCCTAACACAAAAGGCAGACATCACCTTTTAAAATACCATGTGTAAACTTTTTGCTTCCAAATACAAGAGGAAAAGAAAACATTATTTTCAAAATCCCACCTTAACTCAGTTCATTTTTACTGGGCAATATTTTTCATCACAAATCTACAACATACTATTTAATTTCACTGCATGCCAGCTAGCATTTTTAAGATATTCTCAGAAGTGCTATGAGAAAGTGCCATCATAAACTAAGGAGGAAAACAGGGCTATCCTGTTGTACAAGCTAAATTATTTCTTCAAGAAATGCCAATTACTTGCTGAGGAAGAAGAAACTGTTCCATTGAGTTATATCCTACATTTGCAGAAAGCACTCACAGCAATGTAGGAGATCCAAACCACTGCCAGTCTCAGAATTACAATTTTAAAACACCCACATGTACCAGATCAGTATCCAGCCAAAGCCAGGGAAGGCACTGCTGACTTGAATGAAGTAGAGACTAAACTCACAGCTGCACAAATGTGCTACAGAAAATACTAGAATTAGAGATGTCTAGATAATACCTGAAAAGAGAGGAAAAAATATTTCTACCTGTGATTGTATTGTAAACTTACTAGTAAAGCAGGATTATAAAAATCATAAACATCTGCTGCTAATATTACTCTCCTTAAGTTTACGTACACCAACTTTTTTTTTAGAAAATGCTGACTAGATGTGAGTCAATCTACAACTGCTTTTTTTTAATGTGTACTGTTTCCTTCCATGCGTTTCTTATAACAGTATAAGTACTAAAAACCACTACACCCTAGAACAGCAAAGGACATGTTTCTATATGCAAGAATAAAAGGAGACTAGAACCCTTAAAACACTTGTTAGCCACAGACTTCTCTGTAATATCAAGTTCAAATGATTCTTTAATTCATGCTGCATCAATTCACAGGACAAAATTAAACTCTTTTGAGCAGAGTACTGAAGAATTATTTGAATTCTTAGGATTTTAGATTTGCCCTGAAACAGCTCTTACTTCAAGTGTTTGGAAACAAACCAAAATAAGAAAGATGATCGTGCCCCAGAACCAAGAAGGGTAGAAAAAATAACAAATTCAGAGTCCCAGATAAGTAATATCAAACTTACGGAAAATTCAATGACCATGACACAGCACTAAAAGAGATGTTTATGTAGTAAATATTATAAATATAAAAGGATTATAATAATCTAAACAGGGAAGATAGAACTGCAGCATCTCAAATTTTGGTATCAATTTTTAAGAGACAAAAATTTCATGTCTAGAATCAGGGATGAAATAATACCACCACCAGCACAACAGTAGCATTAGCTTACTGCTGGCACAATCCAGTGGAAATAAAATTTCTCACTCAAAAACTGTTATGGGGTTTTATAAATTCCAAAGGACATAGTTATTGTGCTGCCTACTATAATGCAGAATATATAGCAAGCATCCCTGCTTAAGACAATTTCTATTCTGAACAACAGTAGACAGGAAAGTGCTGTTTGTATTGACAGTTTCATGGAACACTGATTTGTCTAATCATATTGGAAAAGCAGCTACATAAAATTAATAATAAACATAATTGACAAAGCTCATGCATTTGCTTTTACAGTGCAAAGAACAAGGAGTATTATGTGAAATACAGACATACTTTAACCTGAAATTCATAATTAATTGTACAGATTTCTCATTTAAAAAAGGATTTAGGAACTATGATATAGCAAAGCAAATTTTGCAACTAAACTAGCAATACAGTCTGAATTCAACATAATCCCTAAAAGTAAACCCAAAGAACTGTTCTGCTTAGAAGTGGATGAAGGTCTAAAGATATTGCATAAGTAATATCTTTCCAGTACTAAATAAGTATACTTGTATACTTTAATTAGTAATAGGGAATGACATCTGTGTCTGTGGACAAAAATGCATTGAGCAGACACTAAAATGGGTAAACAATAATTTCTTCAAGTAATTTGTTTTGCCTCTGCCCACAGAAACTAGTTTTTTCATACTGACTTTAAAAGTTACATAGCTTTAAGTTTGTTCCTTAATTTCCAGCACCTATTGTCATTCCTTCCATCCACACACTCAGAAGGAAAAATTCAATCCAGCTGCTAGAACAACTTAATGAAAAAAGCGCTGCTGGAGTCACATCCAACTCTTGCAAAACAGTCCATAATTCCAAAGCTAATATTCAAGCCCAAAGGTTTATATAACAGTGAGACAGGCCAGATAGGGAAGGCAAATATATATGTGAATAAAATATGACACAGATAGAAGAAATGCCTCCAAGTGACACAGAAGTTGGCAATTTCACAGAGAAACCTGGGACTAGGGGACAATCTGGTTTATTGCTGTGTGTCTCTATGAGAAAAGTAATCCATAACCAAAGGTTTAAGCAACAGCAGTAACGGCCCAGTTTTTCAACTTGAAAAAAGAAAGAAATATGACTTTCAAAAGGAAGATGGAAAACAAAACAAAATCTCTTTTAATAAGTTCTGTATGAACACATTTTTCTCTCATTTCCTCTTTAGTGAATATATATTAGAAAAGCACCAAAAGGTGCCACAATAAACCACCAGAACTTAACAGATACAACTTTGCATTTAGACATAGCAAATAAAGCCAAAGCTCTGCTAAAATTACAGCCAAAATGCTATCACAGAAGAATATGGTTGTAACTTAGGTTTTCATTTACAGAGCTGAGTAGCTGGTCAAAACATTTTTGAAAAGGAGACCAACATATCATCTAAGGGTTACACAGAGATCAACTATGAAAATGCATTTCTGGAAGTCTGGCTTCTATTGCATCACTGCCCTCTGTCTTTTCTTCCAAATGTCCTCAGATCCATTTCTATTGTTTTGCTCTCTTTGTATTTTAATTTTCCAACTCTATGGCAACGTCTCAGAGGACAAGCAATTCCCTGTCTCATGTTCTAATTTAGGACTCAAAGCATAGTTTGCCAGTTTAAGATAACCTTCTTCATAGAGCTAAATGTCAGTCTTGAACTGTTCTCAGCCTTCTCTTTGGGCTTCTGTAGATTTTTTGAGAGAAAACATTGAAGTATCTTTCTCATGAACAGCTTAAATTAGCACTGGCAATGTTTCGGAAACAACTTAGTTTGAAACATTTTCAGTGCTATGTACAAGCAAGCATTTCTTCCACAAATATATTAAAAGTTAAAAATTGAACACCAAACTTGGAGTTTTCTTCATCCTCTATAGCTTTATTTCTTTACACTTTCACTTCAGGAAGTTCAGAGCTTTTTGTAAATTTGGGGTAAAAGGAAATTTTTTTGCCTTTGAGAACGATAAATAAATAGGAGTTTTATTTTCAGAAAAACAGTCAGGTATATATTTTGGTAATGGAGAGAATGTGTATTTTACCTTAACATTTGACTTCTTAGAGAAATTAACAACCACTCCCCATCCATAGTCATCACCTTCATTCTTCACCTGGAAATATTACAAGATGTTATAATGTAACATATATAACAACATCCTAGCAAGCACAACATTTTATATTTTTGATATTTACAACAGCAGTCGTGGACTACTATTCATCATGAAAACAGTATTTATTTTAATGCATTACTGAATGCTTAGCAAAGTAACTCAAGTCAAAATTGGTGCTTAGTGTGACATATGTATTTTTCAAGACGGTAAACTGCCAGACACAAATGAACCTTGCAGATTTCATAAATAGGTAGAAATGAAAAACGAAACAAAAGAAAAATCAAATTACCTTTACCAGTCTTCCTGGCTGTAGAAAGGGCAAGCAGTACTTTGGTTTGTGAATATACTCTTCAATATCTTTACCCAGTTTTGCAAGCTGCTGGCGGATCCTGTAGTATATCACCACATTTTCTTCATTGGGAATTACAATTTTGTTGTACTGTGCTTCCAAATTATTGACTCCTATAATGAAAAGGAAAATCTCAGGAAAATTAATAGCTGCACACAGATTGAAGAATCAGTGTTTCGCTTTCAGATCTCCATGACTAATATTTTGTGACCACTTCTAGTACTAATTTTTTACTTATAATAACCCATTCTCTGGAAAGCTAGAAATCTGTAAATTTGTCCACTGAATTAAATATCAGTGTTATTTTCTTAAAATAAACAAGCTTGAGAAACTGGAAAAGGCAGGCACCCAATTACCCAGGAATAACTGATCTAGGTTTGCACAGAAGCCACATCAAAACTTGCAATGATTTTGTAGAAAGGTCTACCACTGCTTTTTATCCCCTCCCACAAAAATAAGATTGATCAAAGATATCTTCTAAAAAGATACGTTTCAACAAGAGGAAAGTTGTTAGAAGACGGTCCTCCTAACTTGTTTTAGGCTCTGATTTATCAGTTGAAAATCAGTATTTTCTTCCTCCTTTTATGCCTTGTTTAAGCAAATCAGTTTTTATTCTAAAGATTATGATTCATTCTCTTATTCTGATATATCACCAGCAAACAAAAACTAAGAACAGATTATAAAAAAATCTTTTTTTCCTCTCTACCAACTCATCCTCTTACATGCTGTTTTTGAAGGCTCTTAAGTGGCCTGGAAGTCCCACTTCACTGGGACTTGAGAGACAACTCAGGGAAGCACTCCTTATTTTTATCTGCCAATTTTTAAAAGAAATAAGCCATCCATTCATACTCATGGCATATTTTCTTCCTTAGTCTAAGTAGCCAATTCTCTCCTTTGTGTTTTTAATTGCAGCTGAAGGGATTACAAAATTCTAATGCCCAGTATGGTGCCTAAACTGAAACTGTCCAAGAACTATGAAAAATGTTCTTCAGCTCCATTTTTCTATTTAAACATCAATGCTGGAATGACAGAATAAAGATTCCGGCATGCCAACTGGAAGAGGGAAATAAATACTATATTTAACTACTACTATACTGCAAACTAACTGAAAGATAACTGAAACCCTCCCTCTGCATGGCTATCAAAGCTACATGCACACTCTCTCTCTTAACATTCAATTAACGAATGAACAGATAAACTGCTCAATAATCATAATTACCTCTCACATTCTTAAGATTCTCCTGGATTAAGTTTTGAAAGACTCATTCTCAAACACTGGATGAAATTTCCAGACACTGACTTTGGCTCCTGAAAACTCACAATTCAAGGATTATAGGTCAAAATGTACTTACTCAGTGGAGTGCAATTAAAGTCCCAGATCTCTTGGAATTTTTCTCTGTATTATAATTAAGTATTTCTCACCTACAGTACTCTGAATGCAGTGCACTTAAGTTCTTTTTACAGCTTGTACTGAGATAGGAAAAGGTGAAAGATTTTCTTCCCTAAGAATTTTTTTTCCCTGTATCTCAAATGAGCCATGGGAAGTTTTAAATTGTTTTGCCTTATTCCCACCCTATAGTTTAGCGATGTGACAACCATTCTTGTCTGACTCATAGAAGAAAGCTCTCTTCATAAATTGATGGCACATATCAGTATAGGTCCTACGAACAAGAGGAAATTACTGAAAGTATAACATGGCAACAAATGGTGCAGTGGCAACTGTTGGCAGGGAAGACAAAAACTGCACAGGTGAAAACTCCTAAGAGCATAATAAAGCATAATAAATATACCCAACTTTACCATGTATTATACCTACTCACATGAGAATATGCAGCAATACTTACTTTCCACTATTTCTGGAATAGTTCTGTAATGCTGGAACTGATAAAATGATTTTTCTAACATGTATTCAGGGTTAATTTCCTCCACTCGAAGTAAGTTCAATACCATGTTGTATGTCAGGTGGAAAGCACTGTTTAAGGGATCAGCTGAACCCTGAAAAAGATACAAGAACATTTTTAATTTGAAAAAAATATTAATTGTGGCTTATAAGAACCCATTGGATAAATCATGCTGCAGTATTTCATATGAGGAGCTGCTTTGATGAATTGCACAATTTGTCTTAAATTTAGATTACATATTGCATAAAATCCTAAACAATTTTATTATGCTGAACATGTAAAAGTATTTGTACTGTATAGGTACTTATCACAGCTAGGATATTATAAATTATATTTGAATGAAAAGGACAGGTAAAAAATTTAGACGTTTCCAGTAGTTTACACTTTGGATTCCATCATCTTAACTTGAAAGTAATAGTTACTTAGCTATTTAAAGGAATCCATTATTTTAACACTAAAAACCCACTTATTTGCAAGTCTAAGATACACTGATTACATTGGTATCTAGGGAATTTTGTACAAAAATAGGCAATCTGCTAGTTCTTTAACTTGAATTATATCTCATTATAAAATTAATGTAACTTGCAGGTAGCTTGAGAGAAATTGTGAACTCTCCTCTGGACATGGTCCTGGGCACCCTGCTCTAGATGATCCTGACAGAGCCATGGTTTTGGAAAAGATGAACACCACAGCTCCCTTACAACCCCCATCATTCTGGGAAGTTAATTTTTTTTTCTTTTTTTTTTACAATGCAGTATGTACAGATATTTTGATTAACGTAAGAATAAAAGATGCTGAGAAAGCATTACAGGGAACCATTACCTTCTTTATACATTCTTATTTTTCAAGAATGTCTACTATTGTCCTCTGTCAAAAAGGACTACTGGACTAAGTAAATGCATCTTTGGTTCTGATTCATCATTGGCTGCTACTATGTTCTACCCAAGAGGACAACCTTGTTATTATAAAAGAGCAAACATTTAATTGATATGGGCTAAAATAACCAGTTATTCAAAGAACAAACAAAACACTTGAACAGTGTCCAAAGAAGATCTAGAAGAGCTGAACACACAGCCTCTCCAAGCAAGGGCAAGCCTGAGAAACTGTCTCTCACTTAAATGTCAGCACAGAAGGCCACCTTGATACACCAAATTGCTGAAATCAGATGAGAGAGATCCAACACTTCTTAAGTACAGAACTGCCCAACTGCAGTGCATAACCTTTCATCCAAGTAGCACTAGTTTCAAAGGAACGGGTATCAGGCCTTCAGAAAGGATACAAGGGAAATTCAGGAGTTATGAAATAGAAAATTAAAGCTTGTGTGCAACTAAAGCAGTGGAAAACAGAAGCACCAGACAGCTGGACAGAATACAGCAGAACAGCAACATAAATAGGCTTTTTATAAAACCAAGATAGATCTTACAAATATTTCAGAGCTCTTTGAAGGTGTTAACAAGTATGTGGATTATCATACCTCCTTGGTTCCTGAAACACTTATAACAATACACTCACCTCCAACAATGTAACATAATTAAGTGATTGTTTAAATGATTTTTAAAAACTAAACTCTTGTGAATTTCTAAACAGAAAACAAGTGCAATTTCGGTGTTTTGCAAAACAAAATTTCCCAGAGACTTAAAGAGGACTGGACTTACAAGAAATGTAAAAAAGGCAAAGATAGAAAAATAGCAAGGTCTGATAAAAACTGTACTAGATGTCTGAAGCTATCCACGAAGAACAAATGACAAAGAATAAAATGGCAAGTGAAATCTAATCTGAAAGTATAATAAAAGACAATGGGTGACAGTTTGCAATGGTCTTGTACCTCTTATTCTCTTAAAACAATGTATATATGAAATATAAGAGATTTACTAAAACAAGAATTGTCATTTCAACAAGGCCTATGAGTAAATTTAGTTATGATTAAACATTTTAAATAACAACTAAAATGTAACAAGAAAATAAGGATGTTTCAAGACATATTTTTCATGCAACAACATGATTGTTAAAGTTGCACATGTTCTATCAGACATTTTAGAAGCTAAGAAAGGCTGACACTAGAAAAAATGCAACTCTGCGCCTTTTGTAAGCTCAAAAATTGTTTTACCTAAACCTTTTATCTTCTTGCAACCAATTTATTTGCTTTTCTCTATGAGCAGATATTTCCTTGTCATACTGAAATTAAAAAATCCCTGGGTATTAAAAAAAGTTAACTGATGATTTTATATATGCAAATGTTGAAATTCAAACCCAGTGGTCTTCCAGATCAAGCCAAGTGTACTAGACCTTAAATGACAATAATACAATACATACATTTTTCTTTCAATTTTAAAGGTACTGTCAGGAATTCGGATCCTACATCCAGTTATGCACTGATATCAGAGTAAGAGACAGTTTGAATCCAAAACTCCTTCACATGTAAAAGATTTAGGAATACCGTAACCCCATTTGCATTAAGTGAGACAGAGCTTTATGAGATGACCTTACAAATGCTAGAATCCACTCACTGCCTCATTATTTTGCCTCAGAAAAGAACACATTTGTTATAGAAAAGCTTTCAGCATATGTTATACTCTGAAAGTACCAGTATGAATACATGTAAAACAAGTTTTGGATAAATCATGTTCTAATGTTTTGCTTCCCATGACCACTTATTCAATCATTCTAGATTACATCTCTGAGTGGATCATAAGTTCACATCTACATTTTTACCTCAAAGGTTCTGCATCTCAGAGCAGAAGTACCTCTTAAAATCGACCATGAAATGTGTATTTAAAATAATACTGTCAGTTCTGAAATCACCACATATGGGTGGCGAAATGAAGTAACTGAAATGTCTCACTAATTACAACATCAACAGTGGAGCTGAGGTGCTCAAGTTTCTACAGATGCCTCTGGTTTGATACATCAAATAAAGATGACAGAACTTCTGATGCTGATGCTAAACAATACATAGCATAGCTTTTTTTTTTAGACCTGAAGAAAGGATTATATATGTACCAACGTCCTGTCCATTTTTCTAAATATATTACTTATTCTAGGAAAGAGAAATTATCACTCCATAAAAAGCTTGCCTCTCTATAACAAAAAATGGCATTTAAAGAATGGCATTTACTGAAGAATGGCACAGCAATTATGCCAGTGTCAGCTAACAGTGGTCAGATTCTTTCCTACTGCAATGTCCACGGCTCTAGTCAGGCATCAGCTAAAGAAGCTGGAATACGCTCACCAGCTGGCTATAGGCACTATAGATCTGGCAAAAAGCTGCTGCATGACTGCTCTGATCACACAATGAAACAAATCCTCTTTCCATTCCTGACATCTTGGAGGGAAAACCTTCACCGTGTGCTTGCAAGACTCACAAACTATTTCAAAAAATAGAACTGTGTCACACTCCCACCTAAATGTGATCATTATGTGAGAAAACAAGGAACTTCATACAATTACAATATATACACAGAACACACCAAGAAAGACCAAACAATTCCTGCAGATTCACTTTAAACACCTTTTCTTAAAATCAGCAGAGTTCAAATAAGAAGGAGTGATTTAAAAACAAACAAAAAAACCAGCTATTTCAGAGATTACGTAAGCCTTACTTGATAGGTGATGTTTGAGCCAGCTGCTGATGTGGCAATTTTATTTTAAACACATGATCAGCATTTTACCATTTGAAAATATGATCATTCATTCTATTAAGACATAGCAGTTAAAACACAAACCCTGTTTTGGCAAAAATGGTGAATTTTTCCTGTTCCATCATCTCATAAACACATCTTTCTCCAAGTTTCAGAAACTCCTGTCTTCTCAGTGTTCTCTAAGCAATACATTTGAAATCAAGAGTTCTGAGAGGCTTATTTTATCTGAAACTGCTACTTCTTCAAATGAAATATGCTCTACTGTAGCTCTACTGTATTACACCTTCAGCACAACCAGCAAGTTCTGCCTCATGCATTAGTCTTTACCTGCTACCCCAGGCTATCAGTAGACTCACATCTGACTGGGGGCAATCAAATGAAGCCCTTGCTTCATTTACTCAGCAGCAACATCCAAATTTTGCAGCTGCATTAGAAAACCTCATACCAAAATACAGTTGTTATGAGTAGCCCATCAGCCTTTTATGGCAAATGCTAAAGACAGCCATGATTACTGAAGAGACCGTGCTAACCTAAAGTCACCTGTCAGACACATAAGCTGCAGAGAAACAAGTAACAGGAGGGGAGGAAGATGGAATATATTACTGACAGGAAAATGGAAAAGGTAGGCTTTTCCTTCCTAACTTACTTTCAAAGAGTCTTCACAGTATAAAGTGTTCAACTATGCTGTATTTTGCTTATTGCCAAGATATAAGACATAAATCAGTTTTAACTTACATTTTCTCCATGATGGTTATCTCCTCCTGAAACCCCTTTTTCTGCTCAACACTTTTGTCACTGACTCCCAGATTGATTACTTTATTTACATAAAAATACTGTGAAGCATTTACTTCATCCTCTACCAAAGGGCCTTCTGTCAAAATACATCAACCTTCTCTTCAACAAGCTAGGCTGCACCATCATCTGCCTCAACATCTGTCTCTGAGGAAGCTTCACCTTTGTCTCCATAGAAAAAGCTCCACATTAGAGAAAGAAAGAACCACCAACCACTCAAGGCAGAAGATCAAGTAAAAGCTTGACTTTATGAGAGCTGCAAAAAGAGTTGATGAGAAAGACTACCTTGAACAGGCATCAAGAAGTCACTTTCAAATATGCACTGCCTCCATGACTTACTTCTGTTGAAGAATTACCATTCCAGTTCTCCAGCCTCCTTTTCTGCAAGTAATCCTGCCTCTCATTCCTTCACAGAGGACAGTCCCCCATACCTCAAAAATTTAACAAGACTGAAGCATGAGATTTTTTTTTCTGAATAATTTTTAGAAAGCAGATTTACTTTGCAAGCTTTTTCCATCCCTCTGGATGACAATTGCCTGGATACATGAGAACAGTCTGCATATATCAACTAAAGTTCTCAGAAATCAATGATCCCCTTTGAACATGCAACCCTTCTCATAAAATTTTAAGCTAACTTAACAGAAACACCCTTTCAAGTTTTCTGAGATTTGGGTTATTAGATATATGCAAAAGAATGACTGGATTAAGCCGATAATGTTAAAAATCAGGAACATAATAATAAACAATTCACTACAAAAATAATTTAGTCAAAAGCTAAAACAAAATACAAGAATGTGAAAACTACAGCTGCTATACAGCGTTCCCTGTTTAGCTGCCAATAATTTCAGAGTGAATCCTCTTCTTAACACAACCAAACAATCCAACAGAGGATTCCATACTGGTATAACCATTTCTTGCCCACTTAAAGAAAGATATAAGGATTGGGATGAAGAAGATCACTGTACGGAATTGATACAAACAGTATTTTTTCCTTTTTTTTTTTTTTTTTTTTTTTTTACTGTTAAGACTTGGAAGCTCTATCTAACCAGAGATGTGAGAGCTGTCATTGCTGCATAATGGCATGTAGTGTTGAGCAAGACATACATTTGCTAAGAGTTACTCCTTCTGCTATCACTTACAGAAGGAGAAAAATATTTACATTTTAAAATTTGTTCCCATGAAGACAAAGGAACAAATTCTCCACATAACATTCTTGTTCTCTGGCCTGTCATGGGAACATCAAATGGCAAATACTGTCTGAAATGAATTAATTTGCAAAGCAAAATAAAGTATCTTTCACAATGATGAAATTAGATACAATATAGGACATAATTCACACCATTTTGGTCCAGTGGCAGTTTCATTTGCTTATCAATGTTTCCAGAAATAAATGGAATCAATGAGTTTCCAGAAAGGAAATAACAAAAACACTTTACAGAAAGAGCAAAGAACAGAACAAACTGGTAACAACTAAAAGATCTTTCGCTTTTTTTGTCATAAGGGGAAAATAGGTAGACTTAGACGTCTGTAACAGCCACCATCACAAATTTCTATTAAAACACTTATTAAATAGAAATGAAAGTGACTGCTTGACATGTCTGTAAGACACAGAAACACTTCTTGTGAAATAGCAACATGCTTTTTTCCATATATCAGTAATAAAATAATCACACAAATATTCCGTCTCTCTCAGAAGTATAAAAAAACCCTATGCAGTCACACTGATAGCAGAGTTACCCTGAGGTACATTAGCACAACTGTAAATTCAATAAAAAACTCTGTGAGTTTGTTTTTAACAGACAATGGTACATGACTATTTTAAGCACAAATTTATTACCAATCTGGCTCACTGCTTCACAAAAGCAAAGTTACACCAGGACAAACAGAAGCCACTGTGGGTGGCAAAATACTGCTCCAGCAGGCTTAGCTGGCGAAAATACCTCAGGCTGGCATTCAACAAATGCTCCAGCTGTAACAAGAGACTTAAAAGGAATACAATATAACTCTGTTTCTCTCGTCTCCAAATACTACCTTCTCAAGTTAGTTTTGAATGATGGAAATTTTTAGTCATTTACCCTCTCTAACACAGTAGACTACTGTTGTAGCCATCGTTACTTTTACTTCAGGATGGTAACTCCAAGTTCTGGTCTTCTCCTTGTTTTTGGAAAAAGCAAATAGTATCTCTATCTTAAAGAATAAACTAGCTGACATCCTCAACATATTTGCCACTATAGCTATCAGGACAGTGACATACTTATTTTATGACACTTTACAATTTCAGTAAATATGCAGTATGTTTTAACTTAAAGGAAAAGCATACCCTAGCAAAGACTACCTACTTCTACAAAATGCTAATATCAAATGAAATTTTAAAAAGTACCTTCTCATCTGTTCATCTCAAACCTATCATTTTTGTTTTAAGAATATGAAGGCAAAGAAAAAAATCTAGTTTAGCCAAAATGCATTCACATTCGCAGTGATGAGTTTACCAAAGTAAATTTCCCAAAAATCTGGAGGAAAACTGCTTCCCACAGACTGAACTAATAAAACTTGAAGTATTTTGTGGTATTAAAGCAGCAACCACAATTAATAAATAAAACCTATTAGCTTAGTTCTACAGGCTCTTGAAAATCCTGAGGTGAAGTTCAAGAATGACAAACCATTTTACACACCATTTGATGCTCCTCGTTTTCCTACATTTTGGTTGCAAACATCAGCACGAATAGCTATTTGCTATTCTCTTCCATCTGCTGGCTTGCATAATTATATACAAAACTGTGACTCTTTTCAAAAAGGTGTTGGATTATCCATTTCCCTGATCTCTGTGATTTCATGCTAGAATCTTGTTGACTTTAAGGCAATTTAAAATTAAGGTTAGAATTAAATACCTTCCTAAATCAAAGCCTGGAAAATTCCTGCAATGCATGCTTCATAAGGATAAGAAAAGGTTGGCAGTTTACAGTAAAAACAATTACTTCACATTAAAATTATTTTTATCTAAATACATTTTATAAAGTATCCTAAATATGTGTTTCATTGTGATTCTCATCCATGTCACAACTTTAGAAGAATATTTTACTGTCCTCAAGCCACTAGTAACAATCTATTCCTTTAGATTTTGCAATGTCTTTTCCAACGAGTATTAGTGCCTACTTCCAGGTGAAGTATTTCTCTCCTGACGTAGGATTTGGTAAATTTCTCAACTCCTGAGGCATTTTTTGCTCCCTAGAAGTAACTTCTGAGTCAAACCAAAGTACCACAGCACAATTAAATGGCATGCTAAGCTGATGTTTGCAGAGAAAACTATTGAACTGTCTGAATTGCTGTCAAGCTCACTTCCTGGTACAATAAAACAATTTAAGAATTAAAATAAAATGCAATGAGACTTCTAATACAGCAGCATGCAGGCCAAATAAGGCCAGTACAGCCAGCTCTATAAAATGAAGGTCCTGCCAAGGAACTAGATGTAGCTAGTGGAGTTATCTCCCACAGCTTGGCATTGGGACACTATATGTTCCATACACAAAAGACAAGAAAGCATATTAAAGTATTTTTTACCTTGGCAGACAAATGCATGCCGGTATTACAAATAGTGTAGCCAGCAGGGCTGGGGAAAGGACTGGCACAGGTGAAGTCACACCTCAGAGTCCTGTGCTCAGTTCTGAGCCCCTCACCTCAAAAAGGATTTTGAAGTGCTTGACCATGTCCAGAGAAGGACAAAAAGGCTCATGTAGCATCCAGAGATCATGCCTTATGGGAAACCCCTGACGGAGTTGAGGGTGTTTATCTTCAAGAAGTGGAGGCTCAGGGGAATCCTCACTGCCCTCTACAACTGCCTGAAAGGAGGCTGTTAGTAAGGTGAGGCCCAGTATCTTCTACTGTGCTTACAGGGAGGAGACTCAAGGAAATGGCCTTGAATTGAGACAGGGGACATCCAGATTAGATTTCAGAAACAATTTTTTTCACTGTTAAGGTGGTCAGGCACTGGAACCAGTTGTCTAGGGAGGTGGTGGAATCATCATCCCTGGAGGTGTTTTAGAGGTATATGGATCTGGCACTGAGTAATATGGTTTAGTGGCTTAGGGCTTGCACTGGTAAATGATGGGTTGACAGTTGGATGTGGTGATCTTAAAAGGCCTCTTGCAACCTCGATGATTCTGTGTTTTCTTTGAATTTCTCAGTCCATCTTTCTCCTCCTGTGATAAGGTAAGTGGACGCAATGCACTGATAGGCTCAAATTCAAAGTTCAAAAACCTACTTATGTACAACATTTTCAGAGTACAATCATCCATTCTGGTAACATGATTAGAGATTATGTTAGAATCTTATGATCAAGATTTTTGTCTTTTAGAGACATAACAAATTACCAATGTTGAGTAACTCAACTCTGTCTGTAGGAATGCATCCTTGTAACATGGCCAAGTTCCAACGGGAGAGATGCTACACTGGTTTCAAAGGCTATCTAGCATCAAGACTTCCTACCTAAACTAACACAATAACCTCCTACCTAAGCAGCTTTTAAGTAAGGAAAAGTAGATTTTAAGAAAGGAAACAAAAAGAAAATTCCAATCTAATACTTCTTAGTATCATGCAAATGTACAATTACAATTTACCATCTTCAGAAAGCTGCCCCAACAGTCTTGTAAGCATTTGAGTTTACAGATTCATGCAAGTCACCAGTTTACTAACTCCTCAGTGGTCAATTACATGCTAAGGATAAACAAAGAAAGCTACTTACACTGCAGAAGACAAATGTACATTACTGAATTTAAGAAATATTTACAAATCTCCTTTGATAAGAATTCCATCTAAGAATGGAATGCTGAATCTAAGTCTGGAGTACTGTACACAATGTCGCAAGAACAGTGCCACAGCCAAGCAGCACAGCTGCAGCAATGCTGCTGGTACCAAGTCGCTCAAAGCTCTCACTTCACCCACCACAGCAGGAGGCAGCTGACTACAGGATTCCTAGATGTTTTGCTCTAGTGTTCAGGAAATGGCTTGGATCAGACACCCCCACATTAGGGTTGAAGAGCTATGACAAAAATGTTCTATGTAAATGTTCTGTCATTCTCAAGAAGGCTAATTTATTTCTTCTGGAGTTTTTCCTGTAAATCTTTAGCTTATCCTGAAAGCAGAATACTACCACTAGCCACGACCACGATCTTACTACCAACAACTACCATCAGTAAGGAAAATCTGAAACATACTTAATGATGACTATAAATTGTACATATTATGTAAATATAATGTATATTATGTAACTTTAGCCTGTGCTGATTTTCTTGGTCTGTTTGACATGGAATTTCTTCTAGATGCTTTGTATTTAAGAACGAAATAAGAAGGGGGTTTTTTTGTGCAGTACTGCTCATTTCATAAAAGCTTACCTTTACTGCCTATATAGCAATTGGCTAAATAGTTACAGAAGCCACTTCTGACCTTTTTCAGAAAATTCTAGAAGTCAATCTTTGGTTACAACTGAAGCAGTGTCAAAAATTAATGAAATACATTAATTCATTTAGATCAGTGGAAAAGAAGCAAAATCTATCATAGCAAAAGTGATTTTTTTTCCCATTTATTTCCTTATAATTCAAAAGGAGGAAAAATCAAAGGTCTTGTAGTCCAAGGAAGGAAATATTCTTTACTGTTTCCTTAAAATCTAGACAAAAACTGCAAAGATAGTATCAAAAAAAGTAAGTGATCTACTCATTCTTCCTCTATCTTAATTCATTCAGATCAAGTTCTGTAGTTCTCAAACTACTGAATTTTCCAACTTTAAAAAAAAACTACCTTCTGAATGGGTGAGCGTATAATCTCTTAAAGTATGAAGATAATTACTTGAAATAGGTATTTTTTCTTAAGCTATTAACAATTATTTCATATAAATTAACCTTTTTGGGGACTTTTTATAAATATTATTTGTAAAGATTCTCTTTTGCTTCTCTCGTTTTGTATATTCTCTTTCAGCTAAAAGTAAGTATGACACAAAATTACGTCTATTTTCTTCAACAGCCTTAAAACTGACAAAAACACAGTTAAAAAACTTAGTCTTCATACATCTCAGAGATGTGCACATGCATTAAGAGTGCATGCGAAGAAATAAATGTATGTACAGTCCACTGACAAAACACAAATTAAATCAAGACAAGAAATTAACACAAAAACTTAAGGCTACCATACCATGAATATTTCTAAAACTTATTTTACTGATTTCTGGGTAGTTAGCCATAATGCAGCATTCATGAAAATTCTGACTTTAAGGAGGTAAATAATACCTTCTTGATATACAGAAGGTACATGTAATGTACATATTTTCAGATATACTATAATATGGATTAACAGGTAGCACTGACAGATGAAGACACACAACAAAGAATCCACATTGGCATAATTAACAGCAGCCACGTAGGCACCTTTCCCCTTGTTCTTAATTTGCCTGAAAAAAAACATTGGCATCTCCTTTTTTTGGCAACAACTCCATGCCTTTTGTTAACATAACTTGATGATGACTTGAGGTGACTCCCACAATTTATACTAATTCTAGTAATACTGTAAATGCTATTTTAACACAAATGACCTGCTACTTGTACCAAGGTTACAAGCTCCTAAATAAAGTGCAGTGTAACTGCCCAAGTTTTTAAATTTTGGCATATCTGCACAATTAATGTAAGCAGCCTAAGACAGGCAATTCACACAAGAGATATTTCTTTGTGGTTATTTTTGCCATGGAATTTAAATAGAAGCGTAATGAGTATAGTATTTCATATTCAAATTATAAAGCAAGACAGTATTAGTGTGATAACCTCTAACAACCCCCATGACAGTTTGGGGTAGTCCTGTAATTTAATGCCCATCTCAACCATGAGTGATTTTTTCAACCTCTTAATTTCCAAACGTCAATATTTTCTGCAAGAACTGTCAATTTCTCCAAAGCTGATTTTTGCACACTGACAGCCACTCTTCCTTATTCTATGTACCTCATTTTTGCATGACCTGGTCCGTTTCATCTATCACACTGACAGTCCATTAACAAAGTTTTATTTCATCACAGAAACAAATAACTTAGTAACTCCTGTGAAAGCTAAAAACTTTTCTTAGTTCACCATAACCCTTAAACTAATGGCAGTCAGCAAGACTATCACTAGTTCTACTTGTCCTGCCTGATAGCCCTTTTATACAAAGAAGGATGATACTACTTTTGTAGATATAAGGATAATATTGGTCTTCTGACTTTGTTTCACAATACAAACTCCTATGAGAATTCACTAAAAGCTACTTTTAGGAGCTGTCATCTTCTACCTGCATGATCTTCTTGTCTCAGGTGAATAATTTTCCACATAACATTACTCAAGTAAGCATAATCTTCTGGGAGAACAGAAACAAAACAATGTCTCTCCTACCTTCAAAAGCTGCTTGCCAATGGTTGGACTCATTTTTTCATCCACCATAAGAATTACTATTCCTCTGTCATCCATACCTCGGCGTCCTGCGCGACCTGACATTTGAATGTATTCACCTGAGGATATCTACAATAAAATGAGAAAAAGAAATTAACAAACATCAAGAAAATAGCAGGAACTCATACTGTGCTGTTTACAATTTCACAGTAAGTGACATGACGTAGAAAAAGAAGAGTTATCTAAGTTCTCAAACACTTATCACAGATTGACTTCATTAGTCATACTTACCATGAAACAACTATAGAAATCCATGATTATGAACAGTAAGTCAGCAGTAAAAGCTAACTAATACTCTTATAACTCGGTATCCTGGGGCACCATTTTTAATAAGCACAAAAACCATTTTACTAATGTCTTTTATAATGAAAGGTTGCTGAGCATGGTGGAGGTACAACAGATCTTCAACATACTGATAATGCATCTCGATCATCTTCAAATAATGCATAATTTCATTCAGGTTATTCAAGAGTAACATTAATACATGATACTTGCTAAAGGAGTACTTTTATGCCTCCTAACCATGAAATTGAAGAGTTTATTAACAACTGGGACGTGGACAAGAGGCAGCTACAACTAGTTACCTATGTCTCAGCAAGTTCTAAAACAAGGGTTTTGTCATCTGTGGTACTACATTATCAACAACTCCCCAAGTTTCACCTTAGGTCAGATTTTAAAAACTACTTAAGCAAACTGTGCTAAATAATTTCAGAAGTTCCACATTTCTTCTATCTCAAAGCAAACCCATTCTTATATACATCTTACAGACACACAATCAAAATGAATAGTGAAACTGAACAGCCTAAACTAAGGTTGAAGAAATGTTTATTTCATAACTTGCACAGGTCAAGTCAATTGTCCTGTTCAAAACAATTTTCCCACCTTTGAAGGATGAGGCTTAAAAAGGTTCTTATAAAGCTTTGCTGTGATGACTTGCAAAGCCTCATTTTTATTTTAAGTAAACCACATATCAAGTTTTAATGTCTAAAATTTTGTAATTGTGCAAAAAATCCTGCTGTAAGAAAACAATACTCTTGCAATGTTAATCACCTCTTTTCTTGAGTCTGTCAAAATTAGTGATCATTATGATAGGACATGAAGCCCACTTATTCTTCAGAGTTCTCTGATACAGAATAAAATATCTGGGTATCACAGTTTTGGAAAAGGTGTGCAGAAGTCCTAGAATAATCCAGTGACTGCTGCTAAACTGTATTTAATTCCCTTTTGATGCATCTAATAAACAATCTCATGGATAATCTGAGGAACCTTGTTTTCCTAAATCTGTGTATTAACTATGAATGGATGAGACACAAAGATTTTTGAAAGAAAAAGTATTTTCTACTCTATTGAGGTGAACACATTAAGAGTAAATTTAATCCTAATAAGGTTTAAATAATTCAATTATTCTACAGAATCTCTCTATCACTTACCCATCGGAAATCCTTTCCATCAAATTTACTGGCACTTGTAAACAGCACAGTTCTGGCCGGCATATTAATTCCCATAGCAAAAGTCTCTGTTGCAAATAAGGCCTAAATAAAAAGACTGAAGTTAAGCAAGCAAAAAGAGGATCTCAAGCAAACACGAAAATGGTCAGAGATTGCTACGCAAAACCTCTCTGGATTTTAATATATCTGTGCAGTCAATACAGGGAACACAATCATATTCAATACTTAAAAACTGGACCAAAACCATCTTTCTGCCTTTCCTTATTTCTCCTGGGAAAGCAAAAACCCTAAATAGATGGGTCCATGTGAAAAATACAGAAAGAAAACATAATGGAGTGCAAATTATATTAATCAATATTAGTAATTAATTTCAATATTCAAGTTTGCAAGAAGAAAACAGGAGTTAGCTATCCAAAAAAACCACCACAACTTTCACCTAAGGATACATTTTTCTGAGTATTTGTCCTTAGTACAACCAACAATCAGCTTGGTAAATATCCACAGTCATTTATAGGAGAAAGATATAACATAAAATAGTTGAAGAAAGTATTTAAGTTAGATGCTGAAAGTTCAAATACTTGTAAATAAAAGCTGGAACACTTAAAACTACAGCTGCAATTGTGTAGATCTCTACTGTAATACTAGCATATACCCTGAGCTAAGACATACTTGGATTTTCAGGATTATCAGCCTCATATTCACAACAAACTACAGATGGACTAGAAAAATACCTTTATTAGGCCCTCTGAGAAAAGGATTTCAATGGTTTCTTTTAAGATAGGAAGCAAACCACCATGATGAATACCAATTCCTCGCTTCAGAAGGGGAAGCACATGTTCAACCTGGGAAGAAAGATACAAAAGACCAGCAAACAAATTTTAGCATTTGTTAGTAAAAGCTGTATGGAAAGCCTCAACACTGCCCTTAGCATTCATATAATTCACTATTCCCCAGTTTAAAATAAAATAACTATCCCTTCAATCTTGTAATATTCTGCTTAGAAGCTTGTATTTTTCCACTGTAAAGATGGGAAAACATCACTATGCATAGGCATTATACAGTAAATTGGAGATGCATCAATGCAATGCAACTTTTTGAAAGCCTCAGCAATCAGTAACAGGTAAGTGCATACAGCACTTCTACTTGAACTATTTCCAGACTTTTTCAACCCAGGTCTACCTCTTTACAAGGTCTCATGTTTATTTCAACATAATTGGAAAAAATGAAACAGGGGGTAGGAACTCCTCTGTTAATTCTGACATACATCATCTGCTGGAATTGCAAGTGGAAGGAATCCTTATCACCTCTTTCATAATGACAAAAAGCAATGCAGGAGCTACTAAAACCTGGGAAGATGAATTAGATTATCCAGTTTTATAACTTCTGTACCCCCTACACAACACCCACAAGTTTACAAGTTGCAGAAAACAGGACAGCAGCAATTCAACTCTATTTAAAAGAATTCTTTTCAAACTCCACTCACCTGAGGAAGCTTTTTGTCTTCATCTGAGAGACAATCAATTGCATTATTGAAGACTTCTTCAACCATTTTTTTTTCTTCATCTAAGAAGGCAATTTGTAAGTTGTTACAAAATACAGAAGGCTAATACCAGATGTAAATAAAGTGCTACCACATTCTAATATCTACATAAGTGTACAACAAAAATTGAATGGAATACTGTCAAGTCTACACAAAACCACCCACACTTGACCAGGCAATCAAGACTTCAGTAAGTCTAGAGGAGTCAGATGGTAACCAGAAGCAGAAGATCAGGAAAAAGAAAACTAGAACAAACCTTTCAGAACAGTTCAAACATCAGCCACTTCCAAGCTTGGGATTTATCAGTCTTATGTGCTCCCTATTTCTTAAACCTGCCCCATTCCTCTACTACCTACTAATCCCTGTCTGCATGGATATAGAAGCTCTTTCCTGTTAACTCTTAAAAAATTTACACCCTTACCACTAAGTAGTACGAATATAAAGAATATACACTCAAAGGTGTGCTTCTGAAGAAAGCATGAAAACACACCTCTGCATTTACACGTATCTTTAAATTTTCTGACAGAAACACCTACATTATTCTGCCACACCAAACCAAAATGTGCAAAGACTGGAGCAAATAAGCAGAACCTTGAACAGCTCACAAACATGAAACAGTACAATAAATTTACAAACAAATTCCTTGCTTTTGTTAAAACTCTAGATTTCCAAGAAGCACTGAGCTGAAACTTATTTGCAAAGCTTGGTCTTAGCCAAGATTAAAAAAATCATCTTTGTTTATATTCTGGTTTCTACTTTGAGAAGCAAGGGGAAGAAGGAAATAAAGAAAATTGGACTGCATTGTTGAGAAAGAACAGACTAGTGGTTTGTTATACAGTTGTTTGGACTTTGAGAGTATATTTTCTAATGAATGTAACATGAAAACTTTGGGAAATACTTTTTTATGATTGGTCTTCTCCCACTACAGACAGAATCTTCTAGGAATTCTAGTGTTATTATTACAATAAATGGCATACTGGAGCAAGAAATAGAGTTTACAATCAAATAACAGTTTGACACTGTGATGACCAATTACTCTGCACCAATACCTTCCTCCTGAATGCAGCTCAAGGCACCAGCATAATAAATGAAAAAAGTGGTATGTATTTTCCTCTTGGTTCTACACAAAACATTCAAGAGGAAAAGTAGTATTTCACATAAAACTGAATCTGTACTGTGAATAGAATGCAAATGGATTTATCTGTACCTGTATTGAAATCTAACTTTGTCATCTGAAGTGCATAGGCTTCACAGTCTTTCTTACTGAAGCTGAAAATAATCACAGGTTGGAAATTCCTTTCCATGATCATCTTCACAATCTTAAAAACATTTGAAGGACCTGCAGAAAGATTACATTAATTTAAATTAAATTTTACAACAAAAAGTATCTTATGGAGTAATTGAGACACAAGCACAATTTGCAGAGAATTTTGAAAAAATTCATACCAAAAATTACCTCAAATGGGTTCAAACTCACCTTTTGTTCCTCCTTTCCTTCCTTTCTGATCCCCTTTTGCTAAGTCTCCTGCATCTCTAAGCACTTGCATTGCTGTATTAAAATTATCTTCTCTGAAATCTCCCTAGACATAAAACACAAACTTTGTAAATAGTTACTTACACAGCCCACTTAAACATACTTAGTGCTTTGCACAGTCACTACCAATACCCCACCTATACACAGGTAAGAGGACAAAAACAATGCATAAGGTATCAAAAGAGTTTACTAGTCCAGTGTCACAGCTCAGAATTGCACTGGTGTGCCTCTGAAGTTAGTGCTCATTGTTCTATCCACCACTCTACCCGCCGTGCCAGACCTGCTGAATGACACAGCACTAAAACTGACTTTTAGGAATGTCCACACAAAACTACACTGCCCAATGAGGGCATATTTTCAAATGTTGCACTACTGTTTGCAGCATTAGTAACTGCTGAGTGAGCTAATGATAAATCTTAACCAAGTTTTTAGTTCAAAAACACCTAAATAAATGAAAATATTTTGTCCCTCAACTAAAGTCAAATTTACATGCCACTATGTTTTCTTTTAAACGAGAAACAGTACAAGGAACTACTTTGCAGATTTACAGAAAGCAGTATGAATTATAGAAAACAAACAAGGATGTGGGCACTTAAGACATCACAGGGAAGTATTACTCAGCTGATTGCATGACATTAGATAATAAAACCAATTTCTTGTGTAAGACTCCAAAAATCTAAAAGCAATTCAGAGATCACCATTACTCACTTATACTTAATTTTAACAAAAACATCCTTTATACAACCTATCCAAATTTTGCAAGAGCTCAAGCTTTTCACTGTTAAGTGAAGAAAACAATCTTTCAGACAAACTGAGCATTCCTTACATTTTCATCAACAACCAGATGGAGTCCATCTCCTCCTGCTGGAAATATATAATGCTGCAGTGGAGTAGGTCGATAGTCAGTGTAAATCACATGGCAAGGCTATAAAGAAAGAATTCACATAAATATTTCATAATTACACTGTAATATCACATGCATGATGAAAAATTCAATATATTACTATTAAAATACAATCTCCTAAAAATCAGAAAGTAAGGCTTTCAGAAACTAAGATAACAAATTTTCTTTCTTGAATATGGATTTTGTACTAATGACATTGCTTAAGAGAATGAAAGTTCACAAATGTTTTAGAATACAAGTTGGCTACAAAAATTTCTCATGAAATGAGAATTTTTCTCATGAAAAAAAGTAAAGACAGACAGTATTTCTTTCAGCATTACTAGGCAGACTTGAAATATTAACATCTTCTAAAATCAAAGGAAAACCTGTTAATGTGTATTTTGTAGAAAAAGCCTGAAGCATTATTGAAACACCTAAGAAAGGTTCACAGTAGACCGTCATGAGCATTTAAGGTATTGATGCATTAAGAAAACTTGTTTAGGGAAAAAAACCCCACTTCCTTTAAAACATTAAATATTACATAAATCTGCATCAAAAAACCCCACAATCTAATGGTCTGCAAAACAAACTCAAGGCTTTGTGCCAAACTTACAAAGACATTTTTATACTATACTCCCTTCATTACAAACAACATAAGAATCAATCTCCAGAATATTTTAAAAATTGGACCAATTTCTTGTTGATAAGAAATTCCCCAGTTCTAATTCACAAAGTCTTTGCTATAAATGCATGTCTTAGAAAAAAAAAGAATAGAATTTCAAACCTAAAGGTTACAGGACAGGATAGATTTCTTAAATAACACTTCTATCACTTGCTTGCAAGCATACATAGATTTTCCCATGAACTTAAGATCTGCTTTTGATTTCTACATGGCCTTTTACAGAGCTCCTCAGCCAAATTCACCTAATAACCTCTTGTCTATCAGCCCTCAGAAAATCACTGTATGTTCACCATGTTTCATAATTCAGAATGTTTGCTTAAAACAGGCAGGTACCTAAATAATTGTGGAAAATAAACATTAAGAAACAGTTTTAATGTTGCCATCCAGAAGCATCAGCCAGCACACCTGCAAAAGTAGGAATACAGCTAGAGAAGCCAGGAGTGATTTATACTATCACCTATAGGCAAGAAAATTACTAAAAAGATACTCAGAGGCCCAGTTACCAACCAACCACACAGTATTAAGCCACAAGACAAAAAGCACAAAGGTACAGCATATTGGAAATATTACCTGTTTGTGAAGATGGCATATCCATTCAGCAAACTGACGGGCATTTGGAATAGTTGCAGAAAGGAACACATAATGTACATTATCAGGAAGCAAAATAATAGTCTCTTCCCAAACCACACCACGTTCTGAAAATGGAAAAGCATATGGGAAATGTATGTGATCAAAGCAATTTCTCATTCCTGAAGCCAAAGAAGAGCAAGCATGCTTAAAAAGAAAATAATACAAAAAAATAAAACAAATCTTCTCTACACAAGTGGGGTATATCAAAGCCATTTCTGCTTTGGTGAAGAAAATACAAACTACAACATATAATTATGTCAATTCAGCCAGTATGAATTATTTATACAAAAAGATGACAAGTTTTACAAGGGAAAATTAGACTTAACTCTTCAAAAGAAAATTAAATTGTTCTCGGGGAAAAATTACAAAGACTTGAAAAGAAAAATAGTATATCTAGGATACCTGTATCTCTCATGTAGTGAATTTCATCAAAAATAACCCATGCAACTTCGCGCATAACCTCAGAACCTCTGTAAAGCATACTTCTCAAGATCTAGAAAAGGAAGTAAAAGTTGAGTCCCTCCATGTGAAATAACAACAGTCATGTTACATGGACATCAGTAAGAAACTGCCAGAATTTTTGGTTCACTTTTACATGGATATATGAAATCATATCTTGTAAAAAACATAAAAGTGTTTAAAGATAGGTTTTGAGATTGCTTTCCAAGTTCATTCCCATCTAACAATCTCACTACCTGACAAAAACTGGTTTCTCTGAAAGGAACATGAAAGAATGAGACAACATATTTCTCCAAGTTTCCACTGTCAGGTAATTGCTGCAGCTCTACAGATCTACTTCTGCCAAGACCTCTTTTTACTTCATCCTAACAGATAACCTCCCTGTGATTAAGGGAACATCTTTTGTCAGAAATCAAATCATTTAATCTTTTTAATATTTCCCTACCAAAGTCATGCCTGTTCCTTTGAGGTAAAGGTAAAGAGGAAAATTTCAACTCATGGCTGCATTTCTACAACAGAAATACAACAAAGCTCTGTAAACAATACTTTGTTAACAAAGGTGAAAAGCTACCCATTCCCAGAGTTCTAGCACTACTGTGAACAACTCAGCTATCCTTCAATGATTTTGCCCTCCTTATTTTGCCTTTCTAGAGCAAAATACTGACCACAGGATTTAGGAAATCAGACTTTCAGCATTTTACATCGACAGAATACTCAGTGTCTTGAGCACTCAGGAAATTAAATTCTGACTTTCTCCACATTAGAATCAGAAGTTCCCAACTTACAGTTCAAAAGCATAAATTCACAGAGATTTACCTAACTTTTTAAATAATCAAAAGTTAAAACATTCAAATGAGTCATAATGAACTTTTGAACATTTTCAACCTTAATTAGGCCATTTAAGTCTTTTAAAATTAGACCTCCCCAATCAAAAAGGGTAGAAGAAAACACTGATCAAGAACTCATGCCTGTCTTACCTCAGTTGTCATTACCAAACAAGAAGCTGTAGGATTAATGGTGACATCCCCAGTCATCAAACCAACATCCTGAAATTCTTCATACATCTCACGGTACTTCTGATTACTCAAAGCTTTAATTGGACTTGTAAATATCACACGCTGCTTTTCCCTCAAAGCCAGGGCAATTGCATATCTGTATTCAAACAATATCCATATTAACTGCTGCAATATCCATACTAACAGCTGTCAGAAAGACAGAGCGTATTACTTTGCTTTAGAACAAAATAAATTGTGCAATTCAGAACACCAAGAGAATGATACACAGTATTTGAATCCATGCTCTAATACATTTAGCACTTCCTATCCAGATTATTAAATTCAGTGCAACTACATATGCACCTTTGCAGAGTGAAAGCTCTTTAAAGACCAAGTCAGCTGATTTTTATGGAAACGAGAGTACATGTAGTTGTAACTGTGTCACAACAAAACAATTATTATTTGAACCCATGCTCTAATATATGTCCATGTACATTTCACTTCTTATTTCACGTCTGAATCAAATCCTGACAGAGAAGTTGCTGACTAAATCAAACCATTGCTTCTAACAAAGCAAAAAAAAACCAAAAAACAACAGAAGAAAGTCCTGACTTCTTCTAGCCAGGAGGTAGAAAACAAAGGTATTTTTTCAAGATTTACAGAAATCTGTATTGAAGAAACTCCCATTTCAATCTATACAGTAACAGCTTGACAGTTTAAAAATAAAAGCTAAACTTAAACACAAATTAAGCCTTTCACTACTCACTAAATGATGGAAGATGTAATTTTGATATTCAAGAGTAGACAATTCAATTCTAACACTGGTGGACTAAATACTGTATCAAGAAATTGCAACACAACAGCTACTGAAGGTTCAAGAAAGTGACAGAAAGGACATCACACTGTTCTTTCATTAGAGCTTGTTAGAAAAGTACTTACTCAGCACAAACAGTTTTACCAGCTGATGTGTGAGCTGACACCAACACAGACTGGTTATTATCTACACAAAGAATAGCTTCTCTCTGGAAGGCATCAAGAATAAATGGATATTCCTAGAAGAAAAAAGCAAAAACATTACAGAAATTTAAGACAGACCTACATCTAACTACTTTTCTGACTGACCTAGTGTGCAAATTAGAGTCAGAAATTAAATCCTGCAGACACTTGTAATTACTGCTGATCTTAACCCACTATTATGCAATGACTTTGTATTTAAGTATTTTTATATCATACCTAAGATCTTTGCTTATGTCTGTTGTCATAGCAAATGAAAATCTTGCCCTGATGACTGAATTTTCACTCACTTATCAGCTTAGGAAGAGAACTAGAATGCTGCCCCTGCCTGAAGTTACAGAAAGAATATCATAACAGCCTATCCACCTCATTCAACCACATAATTTTTTTTACCAAATTTTAAATAGAGAAACATCATTTATGACAGATCATCTTTTACAGATCTTACTGACAAAGTGCATAATTTTTCCCTCTACTCTCACTTACTATGTAAAGCATGTACAAAAAGAAAAATAAATGGAATCTGCCACATACTTTTGCAGCTTTTCCAGTTCTTGGCTTCAGACCTGTGAATTCTTCATTTGCTGGAAGCGCAACCTATTAAAGATATTTAAAATAAAAACAGTTGCAGATTTCTGTGTCCACAGTAGTGACATTTCTGGCAATGTGAAGTGTATGAAAACCAATTTGAATTTCTGTTATCCTGTTTCTACAAGCTCATGTGTCAAGGGATTATTCCTTCCTCTCAAGAGCTTTTCAATCAATCTTTATATTCTCCTACCTAAGCAGCGCTGCTTCTCTCACTTCTCTGATAGCCCTACTGTCTTGTCAGAGACATTTCTGCTTCACCTGCCTTGAAACAGTAGCTTTTCAGCCAAGTCACAATCATGTGTTCTGGCCAGTGGATATTCGAAGCAATTACTGAGCTCACACTGATAATATTCCCTTTCCAAATACACTGTATTTATGCTGGTAACATTCGCATTCCTGGCCAATATCTAGGATTTATTCACTTTAAATACGTAAGCTCTCTTCAGTCACTAAGTGATGGCAAACCTTTAACAGACATCTCAAAGTAACAAAAATTTTACACACACTAGCTTTAGAACCCTGATCAGCAACTGTATATACAGTTCCCTCATTATGTAAGTCTGATGATATAGAGCCCTTGAATGTGACCCTAATTAACTTGAGCTAGCTCAGGAAAACAGCACAGAATATAAAAAGACTGTAACAGTACAAGGAAGTTAAAATTTACATATTTGATTTTCACACAAACTCTTTCTGATAGTCATATATGGATGCAGGATGCTTCAAGAAAACATGAATTTAAGAAAGCATTAATAGTTTGTATTTTTCATATTTGAATTTGTATTTATGCCCATCAACACAATTTGAAAATGGATAGCTTTTATTACTTTGCACATAAAAAAATATAATTTTCCATTTCTACCAAAATGTATTTTTCAACAGTAATCAGCTTTAGAAGAAAGTCTTTCATACTTGAACCAGAATAGAAGAATACTTCAATGCACTGATCACACTACAAAGAGAAAAACAAGTTGTACCAACCAGTTGGTTTTTCTTCTCAAATGCTCTTGGTACCTTACAAATATAGAAACCTATCAATATTACCATCAGTTCTTTCACAATCACTCATTGTATTGTAAGTATGATTGAAACTCCTTCTGGTAAGATACCCTACTAATTTTTTAAGTGCATTTTGTGCATGCTCAGTGTCAGATATAGACTTCAAACTCCTCACAGACTTAAATACTGTATGAAATACTGTATCTGCTGGAGTGCAGGAAAGCTCTGCAGAGGGATCGGGACAGACTGGATCAATGAGCAAAGACCAATGGTGTGAAATTCAGCAAGGTCAAGTCCCAGGTCCTGCCCTTGGGCTACAACAACTCTGTAGCACTGAGGCATCCTCAGGTGTGGGGAAGTTTTTCCTCTGAGGTAACAAGCAGAAGGAAAATATGAAATGACCTTAAACTGTGAGCAGGAAGACTGGACATTAGAAAAGAGTTGTCAAGCACTGGACTAGGCTGTCCAGGAAAGTGGTTATCATCACTAAAGCCCTTAAGAGATGTGTAAATGTGGCCCTTGGGGACAAGGTTTAGGGGAGGGCCTGGCAGTGCTGGGTTAATGGTTGGATTAAATGATCTCAAAGGCCTTTTCTAACCTAAAAAAATTCTGTGATTCTGTGACATAATAACTGCAAGAAGAATAAAGAATACTATTATACTGGCAATGATACACACAATTAGGTATAACAAGTCTGTATTTTTCACGTGCTTTTTCACTGTACTCACCTCATGTGTACAACCTTCAACAGTTTCCACAGACTGCACCTTTACCTGAGGCATCAGATCTGTCAGACTAAAAAGATATGAGTTAGGATTGCCAAAAAGTATTAAAAAATACTGTTTTTTATAAAAGTGAGCATGTTGAATTTCACGTCTGCTTTAACTGCAACACAAAAAAAAGGCTGTGCAGTCTTGGCATGGACAGGCTGCAGAGGTCACTACCAGGACTATTACCTCAAAGATAAAATTTTGCTACCATATAAATCTACTTTAGCTATTGACTCAAAAAGCCCACCACAAAACAGCACCTGAGTCACATTTACTGACATAAAATTTTATGTTTAAATGAGGAGTTTTTTCAAGATATAATGAATCAAAATTCAAGACCTGTACTCATGCTACTAGTCAACATGGAGTAAGAGCAGCTTAAATCATCCCAAGAACCTGCCTGAGGACAAGGCCCCTCTTTTATTTACCAGTTCCTTCTCTTGTGGCAGAGAAGGGACTGGAGTCCCTTTCCATGAAACTGTTTGTTTCTGATGTATACATTCTAGTGATACCACAAACACAGAAAATTACATAATATATTGGCTCTGGTTCTGTTTTGCTTCTATTCACTTACTCCTTACAGTGTTTTGAGAAGTCTTCTCATGAACTTCTCACAGAAATATGACACTGAACTTTACAAAAGTTATATGAAAGACCAAATGATAATGCAGTTATCACCTTTCATGCCTCAAAAGTCTTGTCTGTCTAATTGCCAATTTATTTTTCCTGTATTCCAAGCCAACTATGTCTTTCAACCTCATGGTACACAGCAAGCCTGCCTCTTCCCATGTGCTTCCAGCTCATGTCCTGCTCTGTGTGAAATCAACACAATGCCTTTGACCACGAGACACCAACTCAAATGAGTAACTACAAAGTCATGAATGTTTCCTACTGCAAAGGCCTACAGGTGTGCAGTATAATTTTAAATATACCCAGCTTTCATCACTGCTGAGGCTGCACTGGCAGCACTTTCTCACTTAAACAGATAATGGAAAACCAAACTTGCGCAAATTCATCTTTACAGGAAAACACTGCAAAACTCCTTCATATCAGCTGTTCCCAACTGGCATATGGCTAGTCAAGGCAGCTTGCTAGGACTACCTTACACATTAAGCTGAGCACTTACTTAACATCGTCTGATAAAACATCTTCCAATTTCGGTTTTTTCCCCAAAATAACATTTTCATTACTATCAATCTCAGCTTCCCTTTTTGGCTTGACTATTGCTGCTGGCACTGAAGGTTTTTCTTCCAATCTTTTCCTGCAACATAAACACAGAAGAAATTTAAAATTTGCCTCCTTCATTTTTGTATTGTCAAAGAAAAAAACCTCTTAAGGGCAACTGTGATCCCACTGCACCTCCGGAACAACCCAGGTAACCCGACCCACAAAAACAGCTGTGGGATTTCAAACCAGTTGCCAGGTAAGCTGGCCACCAGGTCCCCACACTCCCCAGTAGGCCAAAGAGCCAGAGCTAGCTACAGCTTTAGAGCCAGGGATCCTGGGAAAATGGGTCACAGAATTACAGAATGGGTCAGGTTGGAAGCGACCACAGCGGCTCATCTGGACCAACCTCCCTGCTCAAACACGACCGTCCTAGAGCACATTGCACAGGAACGGAGCCAAATGGGACTTAAATACGCCCAGTAAGAAAGATTCTACAAACTCTGAGCAATCTGTTCCAGTACACAGTCACCCATGCACTTAAGAAGTTCTTCCTCACGTTCAGGTAAAACTTCCTGCGCATCAGTTTCGGCCTGATACTTCTTGTCCAATTGCTCGGCACAACCACGAAGAGCATGGTTGCATCCCCCTAGTACCCTCCCTTCAGACACTGACACACGTTCCGAAGTCCCGAGGGGTTCAGCAGCTCAAACACGCTGGAAGACGCCGAGACCAGCATTACAGCCCTCACCCCGCCGCCACAGCTGCCCCAGCCCGGCTCTGCGCCCTTACCCCGACCTCCTAGCACCCTCGGCGGGGCCCGTTTTTCTCTTCTTGGCGCCAGAAGCAGCGGCGGCCGAGTCCTCCTCGAACACGCTGAAGAGCTCATCCCCAAAGGCCTCCGCCATCTTGCCCGCCGCGCTCCCACAATGCCCCGCGCAGGGCCGCGCACTTAGCGCGACAAGGGCGCTTCCGATCCCGCCCCCCCGAGGGGTGACGGGAGCTCCCGCCGGCCTTGGCACCAGTAGCCGCCCGCACGGCCCGTGCTCGATGGCGGTCTCGATTTCTGCCCGAGTCTGGGTCCCGGTCCCGATGCCGAACCCTTCCGCAGCTCCCCCTTAGCGCACACGTGGCCCTTCCACCCTGGAAGGTGATCTGCGAAAAGCCGACGCAGGCCGCGCGGCCCGCGCGCGTGCGCCGGAGGCGCTGGCCAATGGGAGACGGCGGCGGCGCGCCAAGCGCCGTACCCGGATGTGCGCGTGCGCAGTGTTTGGGGGGGGGGGGGTGCTATGGGCGGCCGCAACAAGAAGCAGCGCGCGGGCAGCACGGCTCATGCGGCCGCCGCCGCCACCGCCACCGCCCGTGCCCGCGCCGCGCAGGCCGGGGTGGCCGCGGCCGCGGAGCCCGGCAGCCGGACCGCCCCGCCGCGACCAGCACCCGCCTCCAAGGAACCGCGTGTCAAACAAGGTACCGCTGCCCGCGGAGCCCCGGGAGCGGCCGTGCCCCGCTGTGCTGTGCTGGAGGGGGACTGTGCGCCCTGGGGGTGCGGCTGCCGCGGACCGTGGCTGTACCAGGAGAGGCCGGCCATTGGGGCTGGTGTTTCCCAGCGTCGGGAGAGGCAGCTGGAATTGGTCCGCTCCTGATGTGGTTGGGCCTGGCTACAGCCTGCCTTGTCTGTCTAGCTGGTCAAAGGAGGGGACTCTTCCCCGTCTACTCGGCCCTGATGAGGCCACGTTTGGTGTCTGTGTCCAGTTGTGGGCTCCTCCCACAAGAAAGACGATGAGCAAATGCGGGGGGTCCAGTGGAGGATCACAAAGGTGATGCGGCTCCTCATGAGGAGAGACTGAGGGAGCTGGGCCAGTGCAGAGAAGACTGAGAGGGGCCCACATAAATGTATATAATTATTTCAAAGATACGTGCCAAAAGGATGATGCCAGACTCTTTTCAGTGGTGCCCGGAATGAACAGCAGTAGGCACAACTGTAACACGACAAGTTTCACCTCAACAAGAGGAAGAGCTCCGGTATACTGAGGGTGGCAGGGCACTGGAACAGGCTGCCAGGGAGGTCACAGA